>NC_057809.1:37129500-37429500 GCF_018294505.1 Triticum aestivum
AGGGGGCTTCGCCAAGGCGATCCATGCTATCGATATTATTGCGAACGTGCTATCCATCAGCCTTGGCCCCCACATGGATGCCCTGGTCTCCAACGTGCAAAGTGCAATCATCAAGAGGGGAAGGATTCACGATAACTTTATGTACGTCCGAACTTTGCCCGCTGGTTGCACAAGTGCGGGACCCCCACCCTACTCTTCAAGCTTGACATTCGCAAGGCCTTTGATTCGGTTAAGTGAGAGTACATCCTTGATCTTCTACAAAGGAAAGGCTTCCTGACCAAGGTTTGGAATTGGATCACCGTGCTTTTCTGCACATCTTCATCGCGGATCCTCTTGAATGGTGTCCTTGGCCATCCCATGGTGCATAGTAGGGGGCTTCGCCAAGGCGATCCACTTTCACCTCTCATGTTCGTCATTGCTGGAACTAGCAACTCAGAAGGGTCTCCTTCACAAGATTCGTGGGAGAGGTGCTAGGGTGAGAACCTCCCTATATGCGAACAACGCGACCGTGTTCATGACCCCTATCAAGAGGAATATTGATAACCTCGCGACTATTTTAAAGGGGTACAACGAGGTGACTGGTCTTTGCACCAACTTCCAAAAGAGCTCAGTGGTGCCCATTCAATGCAACCAACTCAATTTGGGCCACATTCTGCAGAGATTGCCGGTAACTAGAGCTTCGTCCCCCTTGACATATCTGGGCCTTCCTCTCTCGGTATGGCAGCTCAAGAAGGTGGACCTTCACTTCCTTGAAAACAAGGTGGCGGAAAACTCGTCACATGGGAGGGTCAACATATCACTACTAGTGGCCGCACAACGCTAGTCAAGTCCGTTGTCACTTCGCAGGTGGTCTACTTTACAACACCACTTGTCGTCCTACCGAGCACACCTCGATTTTAACAAGCTTGAGCGGGCCTTTCGTTGGTTCGACTCGAACAACACTACTAGTGCAAAACGCAAGGTGAAATGGGAGGCGGCCTGTCAGCCACTCAAATATGGAGGCTTTGAGGTGCTCAAACACTGATAAAATCGCTATGGCCTTGAGGTTGCGTTGGTCATGGTTTGAATGGAAGGAGCCAGGGAACTTGCAGATTGGTATGGGAAACCGTTATAATGAGGATGACCTTGATTTCTTCTATGCCTCTACCACCATCACGGTGGAGAATGGCGCTAAAACACCGTTCTGGGACTCACCATGGCTCCTTGGACGAAAACCAAAAGATATTGCCCCTCTCATTTTCAAGGCATCAACGAGAAAAGATTGGAAGTTGCGTGAGGCCCTCAAGGAGAATGCTTGCATTTAAAAGATTAAACCATCCACAATTGTTTCTGTCGACCACATAAGGGAGTTCTTCACAATTTGGATGCTTGTGCATGACTTCCATCTTGATGAGCATACCAAGGACAACATCGTGTGGAAACATTCGACAGATGGGCTCTACTCAGCGGCTTCCACCTACAAGGCGCAATTCTTTGGTATGACCTCTCCCCTATGGAACAAATGGTTTGGAAAGTTTGGGCTCCGCTAAAAGTCAAGTTCTTCGCTTGGTTAGCCATACAAGGCCGAATTTGGACCACCCATAGATTGGCCAAGCGAGGCTGGCCAAACTGTGGCCTTTATCCTCTTTGCAAGAGGGAGCGTGAAGCTAGAGCACATCTCTTCTTCAAGTGACGTTTTACAATTTAGCTATGGAACTTGGTCATTGAGAAGCTTGGTCTCGACCACATGTACACTTCTACTTGGCACTTGGAGGATCCCATCAAGTCTTGGTGGGCTAATAGGACCGGGTTGAACATCCCCAGCTAGATGGCCATGGCTTCTCTCACCATGCTTGTATCTTGGACAATTTGGAAGACAAACTCCCGCGTCTTCTGTAAAAAGAGTAAACCGCCGGTGATCTTGCTAAACACTATTTTAGCCAAAGCCAATCTTTGGAGCACCGCAGGGGCTAAGAAGCTAGGCACTTATAGCGCGAGAGTAATCACCATGTGTTGTATGAGAGTCGGTTGTAAAACAAACTCTATTCTCTTCTTAATTAATAGATGAGGCAAATCTTATGTCTCCGTTTCAGAAAAGCTCATGCATGGATACCCCAAAGGGGATGCCATGGCTTTCTTCCTCGTCGGCTAGCCATCGGCGCTACCGCCAGACTCGGCCGGTGATGCCTTCGGCCTCACAAACAAGAAACCTTGGACAACATTGGCATCGACCTCAGCTCCTTCAGACACTCGGTTAACACGACAAGCCTACCTAGCTTCAGCCTGAATGGGACCATGACGGCATCCATCAATTTTAACATCACCGGGATGATGGTCACTAGACTGCACTTCGATGGCTAAAATAGCCTAGACGTGACCGGAAACAAAAACAGCCCACGCCCTGGCGGCAACAACTACAGTCAGAACACATCATCATCATCCGCCGGCAGACCACTCTACTAACTATGCATTAAGCCAGACCATGAGGTAACTGAGTGTTGGCACCATTTTGATGAAAATTATCTTCTCGGCGAACGCCATGTGGCTGCTGCTCTCCGGGAACAAGGAGAAGGAAACATGGTATTGTATGCTGACTCCGGGCTTGAGAAGCTTGCCATCCGCGAGAAGTATTTCGGCAACAACCAAGTACACGCCACCACAAGCGGTTGACGTATGAACACCCATCACATTGGTCAAGCCTCAATTAGTTCCCCAATTGATCTTCTATTAAAAGATGTTCTCCACGTTCCACAAGCCAATAAGAATCTTGCTTCTATGTCTCGCTTAACAACCCATAACAATGTATTCTTTGAAACTCATCCTAAATATTATTTTTATAAAGGATCGAGCAAAATGCACCAGATGACCTTACCCCATCACAACAAGAGCATTTAGTCATCAAAAGCGTCGTCATCAAGCCCTCCTTGGCAAGATGGCATCAAAGAGTAGGACATCCGTCATCAATCATAGTTGAGCAAGTAGTCAATCAAGGCAATCTTCTATTTTCAGGTAGTGAAAATAAAGAGTCTGTTTGTGATGCTTGTCAGTGTGCCAAGAGTCACCAACTCTTTGATGACATCTTGCCAAGGAGGGTTGACGATGGAGTAGGCTTGACACAACGCTTTCGACTAAATGCTCCTCATGTGATGGCGTGAAGTCCTCCGATGCATCTACCGCGATGGAGTTCCCTTGTTGCCCCAATCCTTTAAAAGAAAATATTTAGGATGAGTTTCAAAGAATACATTGTTATCGGCTGATAAGCGAGACATAGAAGCAAGATTTTGTTGGCTTGTGGAACATGGAGAACATCTTTTAATGGAAGATCACGTTTAGAAATAGGGCATTAATTGAAGCTTGACCAATGTGATGAATGTCCATACCTCCACCGCTTGCGGCGGTGTGTACTTGGTCGTTGCTGAAATACTTTCTCGTGGATGGCAAGCTTCTCAAGCTCACCTGTGATGTGGTCGGTCACCCCGGAGTCAGCATACCACACCGTGTTTCCTTGTTCCCGGAGAAAAGCAGCTACATGGCGTTCGTCGGGAACATAATTTTCATCAAACGGTGCCAACACTCAATTACCTCATGGCTTGGCTTCTTGCATAGTTGGCAGCGTGGTCTACCGGTGCAGGAGGATGATGTGTTCCTGATTCTAGCCGCGTGTGTGTTGTTGTTGCCACGCCCATGCACGCCGATGTTGCAGCCATGTCCTTGGTGACCACGGCCTGGGCTGCCACTACCACGGCCACGAGCCGCAGCATTGGCAGAAGACTGTTGTACGGGCGTCCCTTGGGAAAGGTTGAGTTGTGCCTCAAAGCTCATCGGCTGGCTGTAAAGCTCCAGGGGCGTGACAAGCTCGACGCGGTCAAGGGCTGAGACCACAAAGTTGTACTCAAGGTCCAGACCTGAGCAGACATAGGAGATGATCTCATGGTTGGAGAGGGGCACACAAGCGAGAGTGATCTCATCAGAGAGCACTTTGATTTGGGCGAGGTACTCCGTCATGCTGGAGTTAGCCTTCTGAAGGTTGACAAGCGCGATTCTGGTGTTCACGGACTCGGCTCGTGTCTGGGCAACGAACGTGGCATGGATGGCGCCCCACACCTCGGCCGAAGTCTGTAGCATGACGGCCTAGTCAAGCACTTCGCGGGACATAGAACCCATTAGATAGCCTTGTACATGCTGCTGCTGAGCGTACCAGATCGCGCGCGCATAGTTAACGTTCTGCTCTTCCTTCTCGTCGGTGGTGACGGTGATGGTGACGGGCGACGCTGGGCTTGCTGCGTCCATCTGTGCGCCCTTAATGTGGGGCAACACGATGGCCTTCCACAGGAGGAAGTTTGTCCTCGTGAACTTCTCTTATGGTGGTTGACCGAGGGACACAACGTTGGTGCTAGAGGAGGGAGCAAAGGTGGAAGATGAAGATTGGGAGGTCAGGGCACTCATGGTGCTGGCGAACGCGGAGGCGGTGGTGTCGGTCATGATTTCTCTTAGGAGCTTGGCTAGATGTGATCTACGATCTTATGAGGAAGCAGCTCTGGTACCATGTAAATATTATGGGAAGCATATCTCCTATCGTAGCAGGCCGCAGGTATTTATAGACTGAGGCGATCAGCCAGCCATGTCACATGGCATACAAGTTGAGGACGATCGCTAGGATGCGTCCAGATAGATGGGAGATCGAGAGGAGATCAAAACTATTTAACTAAATTCTATCTCTACTCTATCTATCTGTCTAACAAGCTCGCAGTTGCCCTACCTGGAAATGTTACTCCCAGCAGATGTGGCGGTAGGGTTCTCTGCAGCCACTGACATAGGTGTGGAGCTCCATGAGATATTGTCATGGTCCTTCAACTTCACGCTTGCTCCCAAAGAACAACTACCAATATCGATATGTATGTGCTCATCTTGAGTAGGGCAGTAACTTTTTACAACCTTGCACAAAGATTTAGGAGGTTATTTCACAATCCGGGTGTGTGTTATTTGGTACGGGTCTAACTGCAGCAGCGATTGCTGGAGGAGCTTCTGTGTTCCTGCTCGTGGATTCGTTCATTCTATGATGGTTTATGTGGAGACGAAGGCGTAATTCCCTCATGGTTTCGAGGGCTGGCCCTAAGCAATTCCGGTACCGGGACTTGGCTTGCCCAACCAACAACTTCTCCATGGAGAGGAAGCTCGGAGAGGGGCAGCTTTGGCACGGTGTACTGGGGAACAGACCTCAAGGTCGGTCATGATGGAGGATAACAATAGGTTGTTGTCAAGGAGCTCTTGAAGGGGTCCAGGCTAGGAGGAGTCAAGGACCTCCTCACGGAAGTCAACACCATTAGCAACACCAAGCACAAGAATCTGGTCAAGTTGCAAGGCTGGTGCGGCATAAGCAGATGGGACTTGATGTGCTGGTGCCTGAAGCAGCTGGATGATCATAGGCTCTTCCTTGTCTACGAATTGATGCCTCAGGGTGATCTCAACCATCACCTACATGACAAGGACGCGACAGTTCTGCGATGGCCAACCAGGTACAAAATAGTGAAGGGGATAGGATCGGCTCTTTTCTACCTCCACGAGTGTTGCGTACATCCTACATAGAGATATCAAGCCAGGCAACATACACTCTTGGATGATGATTACAATGCCAAGCTCGCCGACTTCGGGCTATCAAGGATTGGCAACAAAAACAACTCCTCACTGGTGACCACCACCGTGGGGACCAATGCGTACATGGATCCCAAGTTAAAAATATAAGGTGATGTCAAGTTCGACAGGAGCACCGATGTCTATAGCTTCGGGCTCATTCTATTGGAGATCGCGTGTGGGTGGCGCAACTCCAGGAAGGAAGTATGGGATCACTATAAAAGAAGTGGTCCCATGCTGGATGAGAATTCGGGAGGCAACTTCCATGGGGAGCAGATGAAGATGGTGGAGGCCACTGCTGATGAGAGGTTGGGAGGCGACTTTGATATGGAGCAGATGCAGCATGTACTTGTCATGGGCCTTTGGTGTCCCCTCCCCAACGGTGCAGAGTGACCTTCCATGCTGGAAGCAATGCAACTACAGGAAAAAGACGAGCTGCCTCACCTTACATCGTCAGCCACCACCACTTGTATTTAGTCTGATTATTATTAGCCAACATTTGAAATAATGCTATTGGGCAAATGTCCAGTGGGGAAGTTCCCAGTGAATGCACCCACAGGGCACATGCCTTAGATCCTGATCGAGCGATGAAAGTTTTTCTAGAAAAAAATGGCTTCAAAAGTAAACCTGTCAGGCAAAATGTTGCACTCCCCAATGAACTGCCCCCCCCCCCTCCTCTTCAACTAAAGTTGCCACCCCCCTAGTGTTAGAGTTATATTATAAGTCATGTACCCCTTTGTATTTATCCCGTTATATAAGGGGTTTCCTGCATATGTTTCACATCTGTACATGTATATATATCGGCCTATGGCCTCATGGGCATACAAGTTGCATATTCCTAACATGGTATTAGAGCTAGGTTAACTTTTTTTGCACGCTGCAACTCGTGCGATTGATCCGTCTCTCCTCCCGATAGAGGCCGCAGCCTCGATCTCCTTGTCCCGCTCGGATCCCGTCCTGGATCGGATCGGGCCTCCTCTCCCGTTCTTGATCCTATAAGGATCGCTCGCAGCCCCTTCCCCGATCGATCGCAGCCCCTCCCCCGATCGAGAAGGACGCTCCCGCTCGAGCTCGCCCTTGTTCCAACTCGCACAGGCCCTGCTAGATCCCGCCGCTGCCTCCAGCTGCCAGCCGCCCCTTGGTCTGGATCGACTGCCTGCTGCTCCCCCGATCCCGTCCTGTTGCCGATTGGAAGCTGGTGGTCTCGTCCCTGCTGCTCTCGTCGGATTCTGTTGATTTTGGGTCTCTGCTAAAAAAGAAAAAAAAAGAAGATATGTCTGCTGCATCGGGCTATGTTGCTGTCCCTCGCTGTCCGTTGATTTTCGATGGTACTAACTACACCGAGTTCACTGGCTTTATGCGCATTCACATGCGTGGCATTCGTCTCTGGGGTGTTCTTTCTGGCGAGGTCTGCTGTCCGCCACGTCCGGTTCCTCCGGTGGCCCCTACTCCGCCGACTCCACTGGTTCTTGCTCCAGATGCTAATCAGGCCGCCAAGGATGCGGCTAAGCTTGCTGATGAGGCTGCTGATCGTGCTTATGATGAGAAGGTTTTGGCTTATGAGGAGGCTCTTCAGATTTATCATGGTGCTCTGTCTGCTTACACCCAGTGGCTTGATGATGATGCTCGTGCTGCTGCTGTTCTCACTGCTAGTGTTCTGCCTCAGTTTGCTTTTGAGTTTCTGGGTCTTCTTACTGTCTTTGAGATGTGGACCCATCTTCGTCAGCGCTATCAGCCCTCTGGTGATGCCTTATACCTTTCTGTGGTCCGTCAGGAGCATGCTCTTCAGCAGGGTGACTCTACTGTTGATGACTTCTATGCACAGAGTTCTGCTATCTGGCGCCAGCTTGATTCTCTTCGCAGTGCTGGTTGTCGTACCTGCCCCTGTTGCCAGGCTGTCCAGGCCAATTTGGAGTTTCATCGCGTCTATGAGTTCCTGTCTCGGCTCCGTAAGGAGTTTGAGCCCCGGCGTGCTCAGTTGTTTGCTCGTGGCCGTATTTCTCTCATGGAGGCGCTTTCTGAGATTCGTGCTGAGGAGACTCGCTTATGTGGTGCTGGTTTGCTGGAGGTTCCCTCTGTGCTCGCTACTCGTGCTCCTACGCCACCTGCTGCACCGACCCCTTCTCGCTCGAGTGCTCCGCCGCTCTTGCCCACTCCTTCTGGAGGCTCAGGTCGCCCCCGTCCACATTGCGACTACTGCACAATGATGGTCATCTTGAGTCTCAGTGCTACACGAAGAAGAAACACCTACGCAAGGCGCGATCATCATCTTCAGGGACTTCGTCATCTACCTCGATAGCTTCAGCCATTACTTTGACTGAGCAGGATATTCTGAGACTTAAGCGTCTGCTCGCGGCTTCAGGTTCTTCCTCGACGGTACTGCTGGTTCTGTGACTGATGCTTCCCGCACTGAGCAATCGCCCTCTACATAGTCAGGTACATCCCCATGGGTTCTGGACTCTGGAGCTTCTTTTCATATGTCTTCTCATTCTTCCATTTTGTCCTCTCTTCGCTCGCTGGATTCTCCTGTTCATGTCCTCACTGCTGATGGTACTCCACTTTCTGTCGTTAGTAGAGGCACTCTTACCACTCCTTACTCTGTTCCTGATGTTGCTCATGTTCCTCGACTCACGATGAATCTGTTTTCTGCTGGTCAACTTACTGATTCTGGTTGTCGCGTCATCCTTGACGTTGACTCTTGTTCTGTCCAGGACCGTCACACGCACACTCTGGTTGGGGCTGGCCCTCGCCGCCGTGATTCTCAGGGTCTTTGGGAGTTGGACTGGCTTCATGTTCCTTCTGCTGCCACCACTATCGCCAGTTCCTCCGCTTCAGTCACCTCTGTTACTGGTTCCTTCAAGCAGTGGCATCATCGACTTGGTCATCTGTGTGGTTCTCGGTTGTCGTCTTTAGTTCGTCGAGGCCTTCTGGGGTCTGTCTCAGGAGATGTCTCTTTAGAGTGTCAGGGTTGTCGTCTTGGCAAGCAGATTCAGTTACCATATTCACATAGTGAGTTAGTGTCTAAGCGTCCTTTTGATTTAGTCCATTCTGATGTATGGGGTCCGGCTCCTTTCGCTTCCAAAGGTGGTCATAAATACTATATTATTTTCATAGATGACTTCTCTCGTTACACATGGCTTTATTTCATGACTTCTTGTAGTGAGGTGTTGTCTATTTATAAGCGTTTTGCTGCCATGGTTCATACTCAGTTCTCTTCACCCATTCGTGTTCTTCGTGCTGACTCTGCTGGCGAGTATATCTCTAAGATGTTGCGTGGTGTTCTTGCTGAGGAAGGCACTCTCTCTCAATTCTCTTGTCCTGGTGCTCATGCTCAGAATGGTGTGGCTGAGCGAAAGCATCGTCATCTTCTTGAGACGGCTCGTGCATTGCTGATTACTGCCTCTCTCCCGCCTCATTTTTGGGCTGAGGCCGTCTCCACCTCCACCTATCTTATCAATCTCCAGCCTTTCGCTGCTCTACAGGGTGGTGTTCCTTTCGATCGTCTTTTTGATCGTTCTCCCGATTATTCGATGCTTCGCTTGTTTGGTTGTGTTTGCTATGTTCTTCTTGCCCCTCGCGAACGCACCAAACTGACCGCTCAGTCTGTTGAGTGTGTCTTTTTAGGCTACAGTGATGAGCATAAGGGCTATCGTTGTTGGGATCCTATCGGTCGTCGGATGCGTATCTCTCGAGACGTGACTTTTGATGAGTCTCGTCCCTTCTACCCACGCCCATCTTCCTCGACCTTTTCAGTGGAGGATATCTCTTTCCTCACTTTTCCTGACTCACCTATCACCCCCGTCGAGCATGTGCCTATTCGTTCCGCTCCCTCTGCTTCTCCACCTCTAGTCGATTTGATGCCACCATCTTCCACGGTCTCCTCGTCTAGCATGTCACCGGATTCTACACCTTCATCTCCGGTGACTTCTTCGTCGCCACCCCTCGATTCTACCTTGGCGATTCCTCCTTCTATTGTTCCATCTTTTCCTTAGTATTACACTCGTTGTTCACGTCCTGTGGATGCCTCCGTGGATGTGTCGTCATCTTCCTCTCAGCCTACTTATGGCTTGCGTTCTCGTCCTCGTCCGCCTGTTGATCGCTTTGGATTTCCCACCGCTGGTGCTGCTGTTCTTGAGCCGACTTCTTATCGTCAGGTTGTTGTTCATCCTGAATGGCAGTTTGCGATGGCAGAGAAGATTGCTGCTCTTGAACGCACTGGTACCTGGGATCTTGTTTCCCTTCCTCCCGGAGTCCGTCCCATCACTTGTAAGTGGGTCTACAAGGTTAAGACTCGCTCCGATGGTTCTCTTGAGCGTCACAAAGCTCGTCTTGTGGCTCGTGGTTTTCAGCAGGAGCATGATCGTGATTATGACGAGACTTTTGCTCCTGTGGCACATATGACCACTATTCGTACACTTCTTGCCGTTGCCTCTGCACGCCACTGGTCTATATCTCAGCTTGATGTTAAGAATGCTTTTCTTAATGGTGAGCTGCGTGAGGAGGTGTACATGCAGCCACCACCTGGGTATTCTGTTCCTGATGGCATGGTTTGTCGTCTTCGTCGCTCTCTCTATGGCCTTAAGCAAGCCCCCCGTGCCTGGTTTGAGCGTTTTGCCTCTGTGGTCACTGCTGCTGGTTTTTCAGCAAGTGTTCATGATCCAGCATTGTTTATTCACCTTTCTCCTCGCGGTCGGACTCTTCTTCTCTATGTTGATGACATGGTCATCACTGGGGATGACCCCGAGTATATTGCCTTTGTAAAGGCCCGTCTTAGTGAGCAGTTTCTTATGTCTGATCTTGGCCCTCTTCGCTACTTTCTTGGGATTTAAGTCTCTTCTACCTCTGATCTATAGCCTCTGATGGCTTTTTTATATCCCAGGAAAAGTATATCCAGGATCTTCTTGCTCGTGCTGCTCTTACTGACGAACGCATTGTTGAGACTCCTATGGAGCTCAATGTTCACCTCCGTGCTACTGATGGTGATCCCCTCCCTGACCCGACGCGTTATCGTCATCTTGTTGGCAGCCTTGTCTATCTAGCCGTCACTCGTCCGGATATCTCTTATCCGGTTCATATTCTGAGTCAGTTCGTCTCCGCTCCCACATCGGTCCACTATAGTCATCTCCTTCGTGTTCTCCGATATCTTCGGGGCACAATCTCTCACCGTCTATTCTTTCCTCGCTCCAGTTCTTTACAGCTTCAGGCTTATTCGGATGCTACGTGGGCTAGTGATCCTTCAGATCGCTGTTCACTTTCTGCTTACTGTGTTTTTCTTGGTGGTTCTCTCATTGCCTGGAAGACGAAGAAACAGATTGCAGTTTCCCGTTCGAGTGCCGAGGCTGAGTTGCGAGCAATGGCTCTTTTGACGGCAGAGGTGACTTGGTTACGGTACAGGTGCTATTAGCATTGCGCGTGATCCTGTGAAGCATGAGCTCACCAAGCATATTGGTGTTGATGCTTTCTATGTACGCGCTGGTGTGCAGGATCAGGTTATTGCTCTTCAGTATGTGCCTTTCGAGTTACAGTTGGCGGATTTCCTGACGAAGGCCCAGACTAGAGCACAACATGGCTTTTATCTCTCCAAACTCAGTGTTGTTCATCCACCATGAGTTTGAGGGGGGGTGTTAGAGTTATATTATAAGTCATGTACCCCTTTGTATTTATCCCGTTATATAAGGGGTTTCCTGCATATGTTTCACATCTGTACATGTATATATATCGGCCTATGGCCTCATGGGAATACAAGTTGCATATTCCTAACACCTAGAACTAAATCTGTCAGGCAAAACGTTCGCTTTTGCCATCTTTCCTGACGAACGTTTGTCAGCTAACGAGGTCCAATATAAATACCGCTGCAAAATAGGGGTTGATTCCATAGGAAATTTTTCAGGGCAATTTCATCGGTTGCCTTTCAACATCTACTCATATGAGAGAATCCCCTCGGGCGACACAAAGAACCAGGACCCTGTAACTAGAAGGCACGTCTTGGTCTTGCCACAGACAGAAAGAATTGGGATGGAATCAAGTCTTGACAAGGTACAACAACACAAAGATGAAAGATTAAAATAAAGATGGTCCAGAGAATATCACTGCAATCTAGGGACTAACATAAGGCCATAATTAGGAGAAGCTCGGTGAGACAACCCATGGATTTTGAAGGAATCGTTTTATGAAAAAAATATCATGAGTGGGCAGAACTGCCCTTATCTACAGCCTATATGGCTGACAGTATGCATAAGTATCAATATGTATAGAGTGCATAGTCCTACTTTACACGGACATACAGCGCAATTTTACGTATCATTGTTACCAAGAAGAGAGGGGGAAGGGGGTACCTTAGCCAAATGCAAGTGTATGTGTATATCTCCTCTGAGATGCGATCACAGATTGCCATTAAGTTCACTGCCTTCAGATCGAAGATCCTGTCATTTTTTCTCTCCAAACATGCTGCCAAATCATCATGACAATGGAGGAGAAATCTGCCCGAACGATGTGCAATCATGTTGTGCAGGTTTATTGGAAGACACGTAAAATTGCTTAAATATTTAGGTGGGTTGCAAATATTTAGTGTCAGGTAAGTAGCCCCTACAGTTTTCGGTGTACACACAAAAAATAATTCAACCATGGCATTGGCAAACACACATACAAAAGCACAGAGATATCATTAGCTCCGAAGGAAAAATACTTATAGAAGGGTACATATAATATGCATTGATCATGTTAATACACAGAGGATAACTGTAAGTAAAAATATACTTATAGAGCCTGTCTGAGTAGTATGTGCATATGGCAGCTATGATACTTGAAGCAAAATAGTACTCCCTCCGTCCGAAAAAGCTTGTCCGAAGCTTATTTCTCAAATGGATGTATCTAGCACCAAGTTAGTGCTAGATATTTTTCGGACAGAGGGAGTAGTAACAAAAACTATTTACAGGGCCATGCACAACATGACTACGGATAGCATGAAGATAGAAGTAGGGCTGTGTTACATGGAAAACATGAACATTATCCATAGGGCCATACTTTTGAGTATTTAGCTTAGAAGCATAATCAGATATTTGGATCATGTGATGAAATTATTCCCAAGAATCAGAAGATTTTTTTTTTAAATAGCATTGTCTTGCTAAGGTTACTTAAACAACTACGGAATGGGCATCAAACCCAATGGAAGTCAAGATATACTGATGTGAAGCTTTTAACACTGAACATCTAAGGTAGATATCAAATCTATGGATGCAAAGGAAATACAAAAAGCAATTTCAGGCTTTCAGCACTGGAAGTTTTGGAGATACCAAGTGATGCATTCTTTGGAGAGTTGACGCAGACACATAGCCATTTACCGATGTACATCAAACCCAATGGAAGCCAAGATATATTGTCCTGGGTTTAGATTTTGGCAGTTCATATATTTCATCCTATGCTTTATACCTCACCAAATATCTATGTTACAGATATGAGCAGTCTTAAGCCAATCAAAGACATTATCCTTTTGGCACCTCTTGCTGAGCTTAGAGTTGCAAAATCCAGATCATTTCATCGTTGATATATGTAAGCATTCCATAGAGCTCAGATTTGCCACTTGCTTGGTCAGGCACAGCTGAACATAAGAAACGATTAAATTTTCATGACAGACTAATAAGAACCGCAAACAATTAGAATTTTAAAAGAGATTGCAAAAGAGTTCACAACAATAGGCATCTATATCATGGATGCAGAATTTAATAAGAACGGCAAACAATTAGAATTTAAAAAGAGCTCACTGATCAGGCTATTAATCAATAAAACTAATGTGCGTAACTCTAAACTAAATGGCATAAACGGTACTAAGAACTACAGTATGATTATTTTAACACAACAAAATAGATAGGTAAAAATTATCTTGATTTGCACATCTATACTTGTTCAAAAAGCAGTATAGCTCAATGGGGCAGATCCATTTATTGCTTCTATATTTCTGTTGTCAGTTGTGTCAACTGCAAATAAATATACAGCTAGGAAGTTTCACAGGTTCCTTCTGCAGCAAGAGGCAGAAAAACACTTCGCCGATGACAAATAAACCTACATTGCAAATGAACCTATCCTGTTGGCGAGCCTATCCTACATTGCATAAGGTCAAATATAGTTGAAAACCACCTGAAGCAGATTATGTTACTTCAAAATCAGAGTGGCTTTCATTGGCGGCTGATGCTTGACAAACCTACACTGCAGGATAGGCTCACCAACAAAGTAGCCCAATATTTATAGTTGAAAACCAGCTGAAGCAGATTATTGTACTTGAAAAGTACAGAGAATAGCTCACTGATACTCTCAATTCACTTGCTGAATGGCCTGATCTCGTACTGTCTTAGCTCCAATACATCTTTCGTGCATTTTAACAGGGGAAAACTTTGACTCATTGATTTCAAAAGAATGACATCTCATGATTTTGAACAGTAGACCAGATACCCATCTTGCATCATTAAACACAATCAAAACGAAGAATTCCATCAGTAGACACATCAATTTGCCACTTATGCTAGGATGGACAACAAGCCTAAGGTGATAGTTTGTACAAAGACTTACAGCTTAGCTGAAAGCAACAATTTGGTCTGAAATTCGTAACTTGATGAAATTCATTTTGTGAACTGACAGTTTTGCAGTAGATATGATAAGATTAATTCAAGACTAGTAGATAGATATTATAAGACTAATTAATTCCATGTCCACTGATTTAATTCTGAAGATTAAGGGCAGATATAAATGATAAAAAATCAGTTGTTAATCATACTTTAGAGCCAAATAGGTTAGTTGTTCAATATTTAAACATTCCCAGCAAAAGTATGGTCAACTACAGGATTTAGGAATTTGAAGAATACAAGGAAAGAAATCAGAAGGCAGGCAATAAACATAGAACCGGTAGAAATATATCTTCTAGAAGCATAATCTAAATATTATACACTGAACAATTTGGGCAAAAAGACGACGAACTGAAAAAGGAACATGCTAGACAAAATTCGGCGTGAAAGCACATCACAACAATGCAGGATAGTTCTTTTGCTTTCTGATTTTCAGGGTCCTGGTTTCAACAGAAAATTGGTTCCAACCACACATTCATTTCCATCATCTTAAACAGAAGAGGGAACCATAAATAATTCCTGGACTTCTTATCTTGAGAGATTGCAGGCAATGCTTTCTTCTCTATCAAATGGCATCAACTCATGGGGCTTAAGGAATCAACAGATATCCAGTTAGGCAAAGAGCAAACAAACATAATTTACCAGATTACCATGCAGAGTGAAAACTTTTTCGCGCCATATGCAGCTACCAATTCTCATAGCCCGTTCTTGGTTCATGTAAATCTGAAATTAGTCGGCATTTCCCCTCTGCATGCGGCATCATAATCTTCAGCAAGGTTCGGTGCAGCTTCCTTGTGAGGGCATATGAACGTCTCCACAAATACCATCTCGGACACCCTGACAATTGTCCCATAGGTCCAGTGGCGATCTAGCAATCCATTTGCCTTAAGAAACTTTATAACATAGCACCGTGGCTTGACTCGGCCCTCCAGACTAAGGCAGAGCATTACCGGGCAATGAGCAAGGTACGCCGGTTCCAACCCCATCTCAGAGATAAGAAACTCCGACTTGCTCTGCATTGTCTGATTGGATTTGGTCAGCATCAGTGGGGCCTTACGAAGAGCAATGCCCACCTCAGCATCCGACCACCTGAACGTGTTCCTTAAGTACTCCACTTTGGCGGCGAGCTTCTCCTCACTAAGGGATTCAACAGCCTTCAAAGCGTGCCTGAACATCCCCGATCCACGGGGCACACCGAGACGTTCCGCGCACGCCAGCATCACCTGGACGCGCTCCGGCTTGGCGCTGAGCAGCCATGGCACAGCGAGGCAGAGCTTCGCAATATCGGAAGTGCCTAGCCCGCACTCCCGCAGTAACTCAATATTGGGCTTGACCACCCTCTCTGGATCAGAACTGAGAAAGTACTTGTATTTCTTGAGCCCCCGGAGAAGGCTCTCGGAGGAGCTAAAGAGGGGGAGGTAGTACTCCAGCCCGGAAACGACAGATCTAGAGCGGAAGCTGCGGGGTGCGAGCGAGGCGACGCGCGCGATCTCAGAGCGCGATAGGCCGAGGCCGGTGAGCCCGGCGAGGATGGGAGACAGGGTTCTCTCGACGCCGGCGCAGAGAAACTTCGGGTCGCGGGCCACGAGTGCGGCGACGTCGGCGCTGGATAGGCCGAGGCCGGCGAGGAAGGCGAGCACGGCGTCGGGGTTCGTGGGGGATTTGAGGTGGGAGAGCTTGGTGGAGGCCTTGAGGGCCTGCGCTCGGGTGAGGCCGCAGGTGTCGACGAGGTAGTCCTCGACGGCGAATCGGGGGCCTGGGGAGACGGCGGGCGCGGCGGCGGAGAGGAGGCGGTGGAGACAGGGGACGGGATGGGTGGCGGGCGAAGAGGGGGGATGGGTGAGGATGCAGGTTCGGAGGCGGAGCATGGCGCCGGTGCAGGGGACGTCGCCGGCGGCGACGGGGGAAGTGGGGAGGTTCGCCGCCGCCGGCTGTTGGTGGCTTGGTGGTGCGGAGCTCGTATTTTTTTTTTCTTGAGGCAATGGTGCGGACTGCGGAGATCGTGGTCTGGCCTTGTTCGAACAGAGCAGCACGCATCGTATTGAAAGCCCAGGAAAGAATTCTATGAGCCCAACTTGACGCCCAATTGTTGAACTCCATGGCCCAGTATACACCAAAGAAGCCAACGGCCCCTCAAAAAACAAAACAAAAACAAAGAAGCCAACGGGCGAGCAAGCTCTAAAAAAAACAAGGGAAGCCGTTGTGTGTTGGGAGTATACCTGTGTTGCTGCACGAAATTGATCCATATAGCACCACATGATCCTCACTTTTGTGAAAGTAAACCGACCATTTTTCAATGCAAAACGGGACCAGTCCTAGCAACTCTAGGGTTTGGACTGGGCAGAAGTTATGAGCTACTCCCTTCGTTCGGAATTACTTGTCGCAGAAATGGATGTATCTAGACGTATTTTAGTTCTAGATACATCCAGTTCCGATACAAATAATTCCGGACGGAGAGAGTAGGTGCTAGAAAAAAAATAACATAGAAAAAAAAAGTAACGTAATGTTGCAAAAGGATCGATTGGTTCCCTTTTTCCAATCGGTTAAGCCTACATATAAGGCACGCGGGACTTTGCGTTTAGGAACCAGACTCCAAGTCCAAACCGAATAGATTTTAGCTACTTTAAGTTGGTTGCCATGTATAAAAAAATCAGCCTACTGGCCATGTTCCCTTGCCATGTCTCGTACAGGGCTTCATTGGCCTACAATATAAATAATAAAATATTCCGGCTAAGATGCTAATCATAACAGATAATAGAAGTCTTATACTAGTTGCCTTGTTCACTTGCGCCATCCTCCATCCAGATGTCTTCCCTTATACGTTTGCCCCAAAGAAATAACTTGCTTTGCCTGACTTGGTGTCTCTGCACTTAACATTAGCATATACACTAATCTGGCAGATCACATAAACTTGGTAGCCAAATTATACCTGCAACAACCTGGCCATCCCTCGGATCGAGCCTCGCCAAGCCCGACGCAGAAAATCCAGGCCCGAACTCGGCCCGGCTCGAGCATCGGGCCTAGAAAATCAGGCCCAAGCCTGGCTCCACATGTGTAAAAGCCTGTCGGGCCTCGGGTTGGGCCCCTTCAGTAAATTGCAAAAATGGCGGGCCCAAGCCTGGCCCGGCCTTCAGGCTCAAAATCTAGGCCGGGGCACGGCCCGGGTGCATCGTTGGGCTGGGCCAGGCCGGGTTGCCCATGGCCAGGTATAGTTGGGAGCAATTAATTGAGGGAGGCTCCTGTTCGACCGGCCCACGACGTGAACTTGCACCGTGCCACTATAACAGATGAAGTGTTCTGCTAACCACTACAGCTGGTAACCGCAAGTGACTGGGAAGAATGCGAAAGGTTTAGGAACCATTGTATCAGTGCTATTTATTAGGTTTTTGAATTATTTGTAAACAATTTTTTTTATGAAAAAGGCTTAATCAAATTTCAAAAAAATACGAATTTGTAAAAACAGTTCCTTGTTTTAAAAAAAGTTCATCAAATTTGAAAAAAGGTTCATCGGTTTTAAAAAAGTTCATAAAATTTGAAAAGAGTTCATTCTTTTTTTAAGTTCATCAAATTTGCAAAACTTCATCAAATTTGAAAAAAGTTTAGCAATTTTGAAAATGTTCATCAAATATGAAAAAGTTCATCGAATTTCAAGAAAAAGTTCATCAAATTTCAAAAAGTTCATTGAACTTCAAAAAATCATCGATTTTGGAAAAGGTTCATCAATTTTGAAAAGTGGTTCATCAATTTTAAAATAAATTCGTTCAATTTAGCAAAAGAAAAATGAAAAGTAAAAGGAAAAAATAAAAAGAGATACGAGCGAAATAGTTTTTTTTTTGTAATTGTAGGAAGGAAAGAGTAAAGAAGATATAATTGTGCACCTAAGTTGATGCCCGTGGTTAGCACAGTGAAGAATGACCGGGACGTCGCAGGTTCGAATACCATCGGCCGCCCCTGCATTTTTGTGTTTTCTATACAAACAGAAAGAAAGGGGAAATGGGCCGAGCCCAAGCAGCCGCCAATTCGTGAACGGGCGCTTTAGCGCCAAATAGGATTCACCATTAATTCAAGTGTAATTCTGAAATCCCTATTTGACGCATTCTGCGTCAAAAAGCCGGTTTTTTATGGTTTTCGGAAACTTTTAGAAGGTTCCTGGACCGGATTCTTTCTGTTATTTTTCTCTTTCCTTTTTCTCTTTTTCCTTTTCCTTTTTCTTTTCTATATATTTTTTGTTTTTTGTTTCTTTATTTTCTTTCCTTTTTTTATTTCAGCTTCATTTTCATTTTTCTTTGTCAATTTTTTTCTACTTGATAAAATATTTAGAAACTAAAAAAATGTTCACATTTAGAAAATTTGTTCATTTGTCCAGAAAAATTTTCTGTTTTCAAATTTTGTTTATAAATTCCAAAAAAACTAAGAATTACAAAAGTTGTTTACTTTGTTTCAGAAAATGTTCCAAAATTAAAAAAATCACCTTTTTAAATTTTGTTCAAAAACCAAAAAAAAAGTTTCAAAAAATTTCCTGTTTTCAATTTTTTTTACAAATTCAGGGAATGTTCATGTTTCAAAATTTGTTCGCAAATTTAATTCTTTTAGGGAATAAAAAATATTGTTAACGACGTCAGAAAATGTTCCTGTTTTCAAGTTTGATTCACAAATTCAGTAAACATTCATGTTTAAAATTTGTTCACAAATTAACAATGTTTGGATTTTAAAATTTTCTCACAAATTAAAAACTCTTCAGGAATTTAAAAAATTGTTCCCGTTTTTTTAAATTTGTTCACAGATTCATTAAATTGCCGGGTTTCAATATTTGTTCACAAATTTAAATAATTTTCAAAAATTTAAATGTTGTTCATGAATTAAAAATGTTTTGGAATTTTAAAAAATGTTCATATTTTCCTAATTTTTTCAAAATTCAAAAATGTCCAAAAACTGTTCTTGTGTTCCAAAATTTATTCACAGATTCAAAAATATTCCCGTTTTCAAATTTGGTTCAAATATTCAAAAATGCCCATTTCAGCATGTTTTGAAATTGTTTTTAGCACGTTAAAAAATTGTTCGAATTTTTGTAAAAAATAGTTTGTAATTTTCAAAAACATTTGATTTTTCATTCTTTAATGTTTTTCATATAATGTTTCACGTTTACAAAAAGTTGTTCATAATTTTGAAAAATGTTGTCGTATTCAATCGTTGTTCCTATTGTGTTGATTTTTTATTTTCCTGAATAATATTTTTGTTTCAAAAAAGTGTTTGTTTTTAGAAATCTCATTTGATATTTTTTTTAAATGTTGAAATCTGCCGCGTATTTTAGTTCATATATACTGAGCTGTAATTTGACATAATAAATACTGGGCTTGTGTTTGATCCGTCGCCCACATGTTTTATGGAATTTTGTGAAGTGGTTTTATTTTTTGGAGTTGCCGGTAGTTTATTTAAGATTCGCACTGCCAATCATTCACAATAGCTATCCAATTGCAGTGGCTAGCACATCGCACGCATCTGCTGCAGGTCGCGAGTTCTATTCCTATCGCTATATATATTTCATTGCGAA
Organism: Triticum aestivum; assembly: GCF_018294505.1. Classification (NCBI taxonomy): domain Eukaryota; kingdom Viridiplantae; phylum Streptophyta; class Magnoliopsida; order Poales; family Poaceae; genus Triticum; species Triticum aestivum. The sequence goes on from NC_057809.1 coordinate 37,149,277, forward strand.
GGCTCAGCCACAGCGGATGGGCCGGCCCAGGTAAGCTGCCTCCTATGCGAAACTGCAACTCCTTACCGCAATAAGCGGCATATAGGAGGTCCAGGGTAATTCCCCTCAAACAAAATTAAAGAGTAAAAGTTAAGGTTCCTTGACATACTTTTTCAGTGTACCCGTAGGCTACTTTTATAAAATGTTTGATAACCTAGAATAACCAGCCGGTATGATGGTCCTACGATATTCTTATGGTCTAAGGATGCAAATCAACGTTAACATATACTCCCCCTATCCCATTAGTTAGGATGTTTTTGGACACTAGTATAATGTCAAAAAACATCCTACATTATGGGACGGAAGGAGTACTATGTAGTAATATCGTCAACCAATTGACGCTGGAATCTCACGGTATATCATAAGTTGGGTCTAGGGAACACCATTATTTTGACAACAATGTGTTCTCATTGTTGCTAGCATTATAGCCTAGTGGTATTCTCAACTTGGATAACCATTAGCTTCTTAGATATCCAGATAGTTAATTGCATGGTCAGTTGATGGGAGGCAGCTACCCCCCATGGTAGCAAACTATTTACCACTAACAATACATGAGATATTCTTAGAGGCAAGACCAGGGATCTACGGTGTTTATTTTTCACACATACACCAGAATTTTCCTCTGAATATCATATTCAAGAACCATTGCAATTATGATATAGAAAAATAAACTTAATTCTGAACACTGAAATAATATAGAACATTTTATTATTGCCTCTAGGGCATATTTCCAGCAAGGATAGCATGTTTTCATTAGGTATTAATGTTTTAGTCTGGTACTTTATGAAAGAAGTACCTTAATTACCCTTAAATTTTATTAAGAACCTACAGAAACGAGAGGGTACGACCAAATGTGCAAGTTCATATTGAAGCAACTACATATGAAAATATATAACTACATTGAGTTGATGAATCTGAGTTAGATTATTATCACCATATGTTAACGTTGTTACATAATTGATTATATCCATACAACACCTCATTATGCACTCTAATGCCAACGCTTTTGATCACCATTTCTCTCTTTAACATAGTTTGTACTTGGCAACTACTGATATTGCTACTTTCGTTACTTTACTGCAATCAAACTCCGAGTAATCCATCGCATTTGCTATTAACAATTTTTTTTGTAGGTATGCGTTTTCAGGTGTGGTTGAATTAACAATTCAGTTGCTAAGGGTTATAAATATTATTTGGCTCCCATTGTCTTGAATCAATAAATTTGTGTTGTGATATTTGTGATGTGATCCCCTTCACTTGTGGGTTATCAGTCGACTTGGACGTCTCGGTAGGAAGAGATAGGACAGGAGCGTCAAAATGCTATGGATTAGCATCGTGGAAGCTGGCGAATCCAGCAATAGGAACCACTAGAGACAGAAGCAGGAAGAACTATGAATAATAAATGGTGTAGAACTTCGTTGACATTTGGAGGTTGAGAGAGCCTATGTAGAAAAGAATCACAAGAAACAACTTCATACAATAAAGAAGTCCTACAATTGAAAGCACACGGTAACCATTGGATTAATATTTGTTGGTTCTAATGCTTAGTGGTATTGAAAAATTCAAAACTGTTAATGGTACTAACATATAAAGTAAAGTAAACAAATCCCACCCCCTACCCGAGTAGTTACTCTAGTGTAGACCTGCGCATGGGCAGCCCAGCCCGAGCCCAAAAGCCCAACATATAATTGGGCTCAGGCTCCGCTTTTTCACCCGAAGCCCAACTAAAAAGCCCGAAAAAAGGCTGAACGAGGGTAAAATAATAATTTTAATTAAAATGTGTACAATAATATATTAAAATGCTTCGAAAATGATTAGTTTAAATTTAAAAGTGTATTGTTCACATTTCTCGGGTCGGGCCAGATTTCAGGCTTTGTCGAGCCCTGCTCGGCCTGGCATGGGGTATGATCAGACTTACTCGGGTGCATGGTGCAATAGAATGGCTTTTTATTCTCTTTATAATTTACTTTTCTGTTTTTTAAATGCAGTTTTGTATTTATACCTTTTATTTAGGTTACTATCAATTTTTTCCTTTGCATGCCCTCAACAATTTAGGAAATAATGTGCAAATATTTGAAATAAAATTTGCATTTGCAAAACAGCAAATGATATGTAATCATTTATAATATTGCATTTGAGTTGATGGGTTAGCACTTTTTTTAGGGATGATGGATTTATTTGAACTGTTGGTTTTTTTCTTCTTCTAAATACGGGTAACTATGAATCCCTTTTCCAAAAATAATTCTGGAATAAATAAAACATTTAAAACTGTTGTTTCCCCCATCCCCACATGTCAGCCTCCCGTCCTTTTCCCTCTGCTCCTGCCATTGTACTAGCAGTGCCGCCGCCGCACGCACGCAACTCGAGAAAGGGGGAGCTTGCGTGTCGCCGTCGACGTCACCACCACCGGCGATCTCCCAACGCCCCCTCTACCTCTCCACCTGCTGCTCACGCAGGCATTGCCGATTATCGCCTTCGCCGGAGAAGGAGAGATATGGGGGCCGGCGCGGTGCTCGCGCTGCCGCTCCCTGCTGCTCACCTTTCTCTGACGATGCAAGCGAACCTAATCCTGATTCCTGACAAAGTATACATCTGCTGGCCAAATGCAAGCTTTTATCTTAAGGACCCTGAAGATGTCGGCCTTCAGGATCCGCAACTATTCTTCGTCGTCGACATTGGTTTCATCAGAGCGGAGGCCTGAATGGCTGGCACACTCACGACGTATCTGAGATGGCAAGCCGTGGCCGGAATGGAAGGAAGAGAATAGACTGCCATTGGTCTCTATATATAATGAATGAGGCATGAGCCATGTAGGGGCTCACCCTAGAGGACATCAAGACTCTCGTCGATTATGTAGAGTTCTGTTGACGGCACATAAGCCACCCATCTCCACGGCAAGCTGAGTTAGACAATAGAATGATTGCCCTTGATCTCAGATTACAGTACAACAGTCATTACATATGGAAAGCCCAAGGAAGTAGGCACGCAGGCCAGGGCGTTAGTTGAGATCCTCAAATATAGGACTGGACGTGCCAGACCCCGTGTAGATCGGTGAGGGCAGTCCCTTAGTGAAGATATCCGCAAACTGCGAGCTCGATGGGACGTGAAGAACCCGGGCTTCACCCAGAGCAACTCGATCCCGAACAAAGTGAAGGTCGATCTCAACATGTTTGGTGCGCTGATGTTGTACTGGATTGGTTGAGAGATAGGAGGCACTGACATTGTCGCAATAGACAATGGTGGCACGGGAGGGAGGACGCCAAAGCTCATAGAGAAGTTGACGGATCCAGCAGGATTCGGCAACGCAGTTAGCGACCCCGCGATATTCGGCTTCGGCGCTAGAACGAGATACTGTGGGCTGACGTTTGGAAGACCAGGAGATCATGTTCTGCCCAAGATAAACACAAAACCCGGAAGTGGATCGCCGTGTGTCGGGACAGCCGGCCCATTCAGCATCCGTGTAGGCAACAAGATCCAGCGAGGAGGCTTTGTATAATTGAAGACCGAAGTGGGATGTGCCACGTAAGTAGCAAAGGACTCGTTTGAGGAGTTGCATGTGTGACGCACGAGGCTCATGCATGAAGAGACAGATCTGTTGGACGGCATAGGAAATATCCAATCGAGTGAGGGTAAGATACTGTAAAGCGTCGGCGATGCTGCGATATGTGGTGGGGTTGGGTAGTGGTGCACCGGAGCTCGAGGAGAGCTTGGCGGTGGTGTCGACTGGGGTGGAAACCGGCTTGCAATGAAGCATGTTGGCGCGATCAAGTATCTCTAGTGTGTATTGCTGTTGGCTAAGAAAGAGACCGGATGCATTTGGGTTGACATTAATGCCGAGAAAGTGATGAAGCTCATCCATGTCAGTCATGGAAAACTCCCGTTTGAGAGAGTTGATGACGTGGTGGAGAGTGTGTGGCGTGCTGGCGATGAGAATGATGTTGTCCACATAAACCAAGAGATATGCAAAAGACGTGCCGTGGGTGAGTATGAAGAGAGAGGAGTCGCTCTTGGAAGCACGAAAGCCCAGTGTCAAGAGAAATGCCCGGAAGCGATGAAACCACGTACGGGGAGCCTGCTTTAAGCCATAAAGAGACTTGCGAAGGAGACACACATGATCCGGGCGCGACGAGTCGATGAAGCCGGATGGTTGAGGACAATAGACCGTTTCCTTGAGATTGCCATGAAGGAAGGCATTTTTGATGTCGAGTTGATGAATGGGCCATGCACTTGACGTTGCAATGCTCAACAAAATACGGATGGTGGCGGGATTGACCACGGGGCTGAAGGTTTCCCCATAATCCACACCTTCCTGTTGGGTGAACCCCCCGACAACCCACCTCGCTTTGTAGCGTGCCAAGGATCCGCCAGAATTGAACTTGTGACGAAAGATCCATTTGCTGGTCACCACGTTGACACCTGCAGGCTTTGGAACCAAAGACCAAGTCGAATTCATCATCAAAGCATTAAATTCATCACGCATTGCTTGTAACCAATTTGGATCTTTGAGGGCAGAACGATAGGTGGGTGGTATGGGGTATATGGCGGAAGTAGAGGTGGTGGCGAGAAACAGGCGCTTGGGTATGCAAAATCCTGATTTGGCTCTAGTGCGCATGTTGTGGGAGTTTTGCGGTGGTGCAATTGGTATTGCATGCTGGGGCCGTCGTGGAGGCGTGGTATAGGCTGGATCGGAATCAGAGGCGGATTTGGTGGGGCTGGCGAGCGGCAGGTGGGAGTCAGGCACACGATCTGAGGAGGATTCGGTGGAAGAGGGGCCGGGCGTGGGATCCAAGGCAGGTGGGCCGCTAGGGGGGAGGCAGGTGCGTCAGATGCGGGATCCCGAGGGGAGCGGGGCTGACTGGCGAGCGCGTGTGACGAGGGCGAGCCGGGGGCGCGTGGGAAGTGGGGCCGCCCGTGGACGATGGCGCGGTGGGAGTGGGGGGGCTGGTGCGATGATTGGTGGCATGGGGTGGGTGGCAGGGCCGCGGGGGGATTTGGTGGGGCCCGTCCGAGGTTGTCGGGGCGATGGGATCTGGGACGGGTCGCTACAGCTGGATCGCAGGGACCGGATCTTCTGTGGACGGGGTAGCGGTAGGCAATGGTGTGGGAGGCTCATATGGGAATGTGTTCTCGTCAAAAATAACGTGACGAGACACTATAACGCGCCGGAAAAGTGGGTCGTAGCACCTGTAACCCTTATGTTCGAGGGGATAGCCGAGGAAAATGCAGCGTGTGGATCGTGGAGCAAGCTTGTGGGGTGTAGTAGCGGAGAGGTTGGGGAAACAAAGGCAGCCGAACACGCGAAGGTGATTATTTAAGGAAATATGCCCTAGAGGCAATAATAAAGTTATTATTTATTTCCTTACATCATGATAAATGTTTATTATTCATGCTAGAATTGTATTAACCGGAAACATAATACATGTGTGAATACATAGACCAACAGAGTGTCACTAGTATGCCTCTACTTGACTAGCTCGTTAATCAAAGATGGTTATGTTTCCTAACCATGAACAAGGAGTTGTTATTTGATTAACGAGGTCACATCATTAGTAGAATGATCTGATTGACATGACCCATTCCATTAGCTTAGCACCCGATCGTTTAGTATGTTGCTATTGCTTTCTTCATGACTTATACATGTTCCTATAACTATGAGATTATGCAACTCCCGTTTACCGGAGGAACACTTTGGGTACTACCAAACGTCACAACGTAACTGGGTGATCATAAAGGAGTACTACAGGTGTCTCCAATGGTAGATGTTGGGTTGGCGTATTTCGAGATTAGGGTTTGTCACTCCGATTGGCGGAGAGGTATCTCTGGGCCCTCTCGGTAATGCACATCACATAAGCCTTGCAAGCACTGCAACTAATAAGTTAGTTGTGAGATGATGTATTACGGAACGAGTAAAGAGACTTGCCGGTAACGAGATTGAACTAGGTATTGGATACCGACGATCGAATCTCGGGCAAGTAACATATCGATGACAAAGGGAACAACGTATGTTGTTATCGGTCTGACCGATAAAGATCTTCGTAGAATATGTAGGAGCCAATATGGGCATCCAGGTCCTGCTATTGGTTATTGACCGGAGACGTGTCTCGGTCATGTCTACATTGTTCTCGAACCGTAGGGTCCGCACGCTTAACGTTACGATGACAGTTATTATGAGTTTATGCATTTTGATGTACCGAAGGTTGTTCGGAGTCCCGGATGAGATCACGGACATGACGAGGAGTCTCGAAATGGTCGAGACGTAAAGATTGATATATTGGAAGCCTATGTTTGGACATCGGAAGTGTTCCGGGTGAAATCGGGATTTTACCGGAATACCGGGAGGGTTACCGGAACCCCCCGGGAGACTAATGGGCCTATTGGGCCTTAGTGGAAAAAGAGAAAAAGGGAAAAGGCCCAAGCTGGCCGGCGCCCCCCTTCCCCAAGTCCTATTAGGAATAGGATAAGGGGCCGGCCCCCTTCTCTCTCTTTTCCCCCCCGGGAGTCCTAATTGGATTAGGATTGGGGGGAGGAGTCCTACTCCCGGTAGGAGTAGGACTCCCCTGCGCCTCCCCTCCCTTGGCCGGCCGGCCCCCCTCCTCCAACCTTTATATACGGGGGCAGGGGGCACCCCAAGACACACAACTTGATCCTTGAGATCGCTCCTTAGCCGTGTGCGGTGCCCCCTGCCACCAAATTCCACCTCGATCGTACCGTTGTAGTGCTTAGGCGAAGCCCTGCGTCGGTAGTACATCAAGATCGTCACCACGCCGTCGTGCTGACGGAACTCCTCCCCGAAGCTTTGCTGGATCGGAGCCCGGGGATCGTCATCGAGCTGAACGTGTGCTAAGAACTCGGAGGTGCCGGAGTAACGGTGCTTGGACCGGTCGGATCGGGAAGAAGACGTACGACTACTTCCTCTACGTTGTGTGATCGCTTCCGCAGTCGGTCTGCGTTGGTACGTAGACAACACTCTCCCCTCTCGTTGCTGTGCATCACCATGATCTTGCGTGTGCGTAGGAAAATTTTCGAAATTACTACGTTCCCCAACAGTGGCATCCGAGCCTAGGTTTTATGGTTTGATGTTATATGCACGAGTAGAACACAAGTGAGTTGTGGGCGATACAAGTCATACTGCCTACCAGCATGTCATACTTTGGTTCGGCGGTATTGTTGGTTGAGACGATCCGGACCAACCTTACGCGTACTCTTACGCGAGACCGGTTCCCTCGACGTGCTTTGCACATAGATGGCTTGCGGAAGACTGTCTCTCCAACTTTAGTTGAACCAAGTGTGACTACGCCCGGTCCTTGAGAAGGTTAAAACGGAGTCTATTTGACGAACTATCGTTGTGGTTTTGATGCGTAGGTGAGATGAGTTCTTACTTAAGCCCGTAGCAGCCACGTAAAACTTGCAACAACAAAGTAGAGGACGTCTAACTTGTTTTTGTAGGGTATGTTGTGATGTGATATGGTCAAGGCATGATGCTGATTTTATTGTATGAGATGATCATGTTTTGTAACTAAGTTATCGGCAACTGGCAGGAGCCATATGGTTGTCGCTTTATTGTATGCAATGCAATCGCGATGTAATGCTTTACTAGATTACTAAACGGTACTAATAGTCGTGGAAGCATAAGATTGGCGAGACGACAACGATGCTACGATGGAGATCAAGGTGTCGCGCCGGTGACGATGGTGATCATGACGGTGCTTCGGAGATGGAGATCACAAGCACAAGATGATGATGGCCATATCATATCACTTATATTGATTGCATGTGATGTTTATCCTTTTATGCATCTTATCTTGCTTTGATTGACGGTAGCATTATAAGATGATCTCTCACTAAATTATCAAGAAGTGTTCTCCCTGAGTATGCACCGTTGCCAAAGTTCGTCGTGCCCAGACACCACGTGATGATCGGGTGTGATAAGCTCTATGTCCATCTACAACGGGTGCAAGCCAGTTTTGCACACGCAGAATACTCAGGTTATACTTGACGAGCCTAGCATATGCAGATATGGCCTCGGAACACAGAGACCGAAAGGTCGAGCGTGAATCATATAGTAGATATGATCAACATGACGATGTTCACCATTGAAAACTACTCCATCTCACGTGATGATCGGTTATGGTTTAGTTGATTTGGATCACGTGATCACTTAGAGGATTAGAGGGATGTCTATCTAAGTGGGAGTTCCTAAGTAATTTGATTAACTGAACTTAAACTTATCGTGAACTTAGTACCTGATAGTATCTTGCTTGTTTATGTTACTTGTAGATAGATGGCTCGTGCTATTGTTCCGTTGAATTTTAATGCGTTCCTTGAGAAAGCAAAGTTGAAAGATGATGGTAGCAATTACACGGACTGGGTCCGTAACCTGAGGATTATCCTCATTGCTGCACAGAAGAATTACGTCCTGGAAGCACCGCTGGGTGACAGGCCTGCTGCTGGAGCAACACCAGATGTTATGAACGTCTGGCAGAGCAAAGCTGATGACTACTCGATAGTTCAGTGTGCCATGCTTTACGGCTTAGAATCGGGACTTCAACGACGTTTTGAACGTCATGGAGCATATGAGATGTTCCAGGAGTTGAAGTTAATATTTCAAGCAAATGCCCGAATTGAGAGATATGAAGTCTCCAATAAGTTCTATAGCTGCAAGATGGAGGAGAACAGTTCTGTCAGTGAGCATATACTCAAAATGTCTGGGTATAATAATCACTTGATTCAGATGGGAGTTAATCTTCCAGATGATTGCGTCATTGACAGAATTCTCCAATCACTGCCACCAAGCTACAAGAGCTTCGTGATGAACTATAATATGCAAGGGATGAACAAGACTATTCCCGAGCTCTTCGCAATGCTGAAAGCTGCGGAGGTAGAAATCAAGAAGGAACATCAAGTGTTGATGGTTAGCAAAACCACTAGTTTCAAGAAAAAGGGCAAAGGGAAGAAGAAGGGAAACTTCAAGAAGAACAGCAAGCAAGTTGCTGCTACGGAGAAGAAACCCAAGTCTGGACCTAAGCCTGAAACTGAGTGCTTCTACTGCAAGCAGACTGGTCACTGGAAGCGGAACTGCCCCAAGTATTTGGCGGATAAGAAGGATGGCAAAGTGAGCAAAGGTATATGTGATATACATGTTATTGATGTGTACCTTACTAGAGCTTGCAGTAGCACCTGGGTATTTGATACTGGTTCTGTTGCTAATATTTGCAACTCGAAACAGGGACTACGGAATAAGCGGACACTAGCAAAGGACGAGGTGACGATGCGCGTGGGAAACGGTTCCAAAGTCGATGTGATCGCGGTCGGCACGCTACCTCTACATCTACCTTCGGGATTAATATTAGACCTAAATAATTGTTATTTGGTGCCAGCGTTGAGCATGAACATTATATCTGGATCTTGTTTAATGCGAAACGGTTATTCATTTAAATCAGAGAATAATGGTTGTTCTATTTATATGAATAATATCTTTTATGGTCATGCACCTTTGAAGAGTGGTCTATTCTTGTTGAATCTCGAAGATAGTGATACACATATTCATAATGTAGAAGCCAAAAGATGCAAAGTTAATAATGATAGTGCAACTTATTTGTGGCACTGCCGTTTAGGTCATATCGGTGTAAAGCGCATGAAGAAAGTCCATACTGATGGGCTTTTGGAATCACTTGATTATGAATCACTTGGTACTTGCGAACCGTGCCTCATAGGCAAGATGACTAAAACACCGTTCTCCGGTACTATGGAGAGAGCAACAGATTTATTGGAAATCATACATACCGATGTATGTGGTCCGATGAATATTGAGGCTCGTGGCGGATATCGTTATTTTCTCACCTTCACAGATGATTTAAGCAGATATGGGTATATCTACTTAATGAAACATAAATCTGAAACATTTGAAAGGTTCAAAGAATTTCAGAGTGAAGTTGAAAATCATCGTAACAAGAAAATAAAGTTTCTACGATCTGATCGTGGAGGAGAATATTTGAGTTACAAGTTTGGTATACATTTGAAAAATTGTGGAATAGTTTCGCAACTCACGCCACCCGGAACACCACAGCGTAATGGTGTGTCCGAACGTCGTAATCGCACTTTACTAGATATGGTGCGATCCATGATGTCTCTTACTGATTTACCGCTATCGTTTTGGGGTTATGCTTTAGAGACGGCCGCATTCACGTTAAATAGGGCACCATCAAAATCCGTTGAGACGACGCCTTATGAACTATGGTTTGGCAAGAAACCAAAGTTGTCGTTTCTTAAAGTTTGGGGCTGCGATGCTTATGTGAAAAAGCTTCAACCTGATAAGCTCGAACCCAAAGCGGAGAAATGTGTCTTCATAGGATACCCAAAGGAAACTGTTGGGTATACCTTCTATCACAGATCCGAAGGCAAGACATTCGTTGCTAAGAATGGATCATTTCTAGAGAAGGAGTTTCTCTCGAAAGAAGTGAGTGGGAGGAAAGTAGAACTTGACGAGGTAACTGTACCTGCTCCCTTATTGGAAAATAGTACATCACAGAAAACTGTTTCTGCGACACCTATGCCAATTAGTGAGGAAGCTAATGATGATGATCATGAAGCTTCAGAACAAGATACTACTGAACCACGTAGATCAACTAGAGTGAGATTCGCACTAGAGTGGTACGGTAATCCAGTTCTGGAAGTCATGATGCTAGATCATGATGAACCTACGAACTATGAAGAAGCGATGGTGAGCCCAGATTCCGCAAAGTGGCTTGAGGCCATGAAATCTGAGATGGGATCCTTGTATGAGAACAAAGTATGGACTTTGGTTGACTTGCCCGATGATCGGCAAGCAATTGAGAATAAATGGATCTTCAAGAAAAAGACTGACGCTGACGGTAATGTTACTGTCTATAAAGCTCGACTTGTCGCAAAAGGTTTTCGACAAGTTCAAGGGGTTGACTACGATGAGACTTTCTCACCCGTAGCGATGCTTAAGTCCGTCAGAATTATGTTAGCAATTGCCGCATTTTATGATTATGAAATATGGCAGATGGATGTCAAAACTGCATTCCTGAATGGATTTCTGGAAGAAGAGTTGTATATGGTACAACCAGAAGGTTTTGTCGATCCAAAAGGAGCTAACAAAGTATGCAAACTCCAGCGATCCATTTATGGACTGGTGCAAGCATCTCGGAGTTGGAATAAACGCTTTGATAGTGTGATCAAAGCATTTGGCTTTATACAAACTTTGGAGAAGCCTGTATTTACAAGAAAGTGAGTGGAAGCTCTGTAGCATTTCTGATATTATATGTGGATGACATATTGCTAATTGGAAATGATATAGAATTTCTGGATAGCATAAAGGGATACTTGAATAAAAGTTTTTCGATGAAAGACCTCGGGGAAGCTGCATACATATTAGGCATAAAGATCTATAGAGATAGATCAAGACGCTTAATTGGACTTTCACAAAGCACATACCTGGACAAGATTTTGAAGAAATTCAAAATGGATCAAGCAAAGAAAGGGTTCTTGCCTGTGTTACAAGGTATGAAATTGAGTAAGACTCAATGCCCGACCACTGCAGAAGATAGAGAGAAAATGAAAGATGTTCCCTATGCTTCAGCCATAGGCTCTATCATGTATGCAATGCTGTGTACCAGACCTGATGTGTGCCTTGCTATAAGTTTAGCAGGGAGGTACCAAAGTAATCCTGGAATGGATCACTGGACAGCGGTCAAGAACATCCTGAAATACCTGAAAAGGACTAAGGATATGTTTCTCGTATATGGAGGTGACAAAGAGCTCACCGTAAGAGGTTACGTTGATGCAAGCTTTGACACTGATCCGGACGATTCTAAATCGCAAACCGGATACGTGTTTACTTTAAACGGTGGAGCTGTCAATTGGTGCAGTTCTAAACAAAGCGTCGTAGCGGGATCTACATGTGAAGCGGAGTACATAGCTGCTTCGGAAGCAGCAAACGAAGGAGTCTGGATGAAGGAGTTCATATCCGATCTAGGTGTCATACCTAGTGCATCGGGTCCAATGAAAATCTTTTGTGACAATACTGGTGCAATTGCCTTGGCAAAGGAATCCAGATTTCACAAGAGGACCAAACACATCAAGAGACGCTTCAACTCCATCCGGGATTTAGTCCAGGTGGGAGACATAGAGATTTGCAAGATACATACGGATCTGAATGTTGTAGACCCGTTGACTAAGCCTCTTCCACGAGCAAAACATGATCAGCACCAAGGCTCCATGGGTGTTAGAATCATTACTGTGTAATCTAGATTATTGACTCTAGTGCAAGTGGGAGACTGAAGGAAATATGCCCTAGAGGCAATAATAAAGTTATTATTTATTTCCTTACATCATGATAAATGTTTATTATTCATGCTAGAATTGTATTAACCGGAAACATAATACATGTGTGAATACATAGACCAACAGAGTGTCACTAGTATGCCTCTACTTGACTAGCTCGTTAATCAAAGATGGTTATGTTTCCTAACCATGAACAAGGAGTTGTTATTTGATTAACGAGGTCACATCATTAGTAGAATGATCTGATTGACATGACCCATTCCATTAGCTTAGCACCCGATCGTTTAGTATGTTGCTATTGCTTTCTTCATGACTTATACATGTTCCTATAACTATGAGATTATGCAACTCCCGTTTACCGGAGGAACACTTTGGGTACTACCAAACGTCACAACGTAACTGGGTGATCATAAAGGAGTACTACAGGTGTCTCCAATGGTAGATGTTGGGTTGGCGTATTTCGAGATTAGGGTTTGTCACTCCGATTGGCGGAGAGGTATCTCTGGGCCCTCTCGGTAATGCACATCACATAAGCCTTGCAAGCACTGCAACTAATAAGTTAGTTGTGAGATGATGTATTATGGAACGAGTAAAGAGACTTGCCGGTAACGAGATTGAACTAGGTATTGGATACCGACGATCGAATCTCGGGCAAGTAACATACCGATGACAAAGGGAACAACGTATGTTGTTATGCGGTCTGACCGATAAAGATCTTCGTAGAATATGTAGGAGCCAATATGGGCATCCAGGTCCCGCTATTGGTTATTGACCGGAGACGTGTCTCGGTCATGTCTACATTGTTCTCGAACCGTAGGGTCCGCACGCTTAACGTTACGATGACAGTTATTATGAGTTTATGCATTTTGATGTACCGAAGGTTGTTCGGAGTCCCGGATGAGATCACGGACATGACGAGGAGTCTCGAAATGGTCGAGACGTAAAGATTGATATATTGGAAGCCTATGTTTGGACATCGGAAGTGTTCCGGGTGAAATCGGGATTTTACCGGAATACCGGGAGGGTTACCGGAACCCCCCGGGAGACTAATGGGCCTATTGGGCCTTAGTGGAAAAAAGAGAAAAAGGGAAAAGGCCCAAGCTGGCCGGCGCCCCCCTTCCCCAAGTCCTATTAGGAATAGGATAAGGGGCCGGCCCCCCTTCTCTCTCTTTTCCCCCCCGGGAGTCCTAATTGGATTAGGATTGGGGGGAGGAGTCCTACTCCCGGTGGGAGTAGGACTCCCCTGCGCCTCCCCTCCCTTGGCCTGCCGGCCCCCCTCCTCCAACCTTTATATACGGGGGCAGGGGGCACCCCAAGACACACAACTTGATCCTTGAGATCGCTCCTTAGCCGTGTGAGGTGCCCCCTGCCACCAAATTCCACCTCGATCGTACCCTTGTAGTGCTTAGGCGAAGCCCTGCGTCGGTAGTACATCAAGATCGTCACCACGCCGTCGTGCTGACGGAACTCCTCCCCGAAGCTTTGCTGGATCGGAGCCCGGGGATCGTCATCGAGCTGAACGTGTGCTAAGAACTCGGAGGTGCCGGAGTAACGGTGCTTGGACCGGTCGGATCGGGAAGAAGACGTACGACTACTTCCTCTACATTGTGTGATCGCTTCCGCAGTCGGTCTGCGTTGGTACGTAGACAACACTCTCCCCTCTCGTTGCTGTGCATCACCATGATCTTGCGTGTGCGTAGGAAAATTTTCGAAATTACTACGTTCCCCAACAATTATATGTGGGGTGAAGGCCATGAAGGCAGTAATATGGTGTTTGGTTGGTAATGGCACGCGAGGGACGGCGATTGAGGAGATAGGTGGCGGTGTGAAGGGCTTCGACCCAAAAGGGCGGGGTGAGTTTGGCTTGGATTAGGAGTGTGCGAACGATATCGTTGGTGGTGCAAAGTAAACGCTCGGCCTTGCCATTCTGGGGGGGACGTGTGCGGGCAGGAGAAGCGGTAGACTATGCCGTTGGTAGAGAAGAAAGAGCGTAAATCTGAGTTGATAAACTCGCCACCGTTGTCGCATTGTAACGCTTTGATGATCACATTGTATTGAGTTTTGACATAAGCAAAGAAACGATGTAGTTTAGTGGATGTGTCGGATTTGTGGCGTAGAGGAAATGTCCATGAAAAGTGAGAGTAATCATCAAGCACAACAAGGTAATATTGATAACCAGAAAAACTCACAACCGGAGAGGTCCATAAATCACAATGGATTAAATCAAAAGGCGCAAACGTGCGACTAGTGGATGAGGGAAAAGCTAAACGGGGTTGACGCCCAAGTTGGCATGCACTACAGGGAGCATGTGGAGATTTATTACATGATGTAAGAAAATCGTTGTCTAAAGAACGAAGGGTATGAGGACTAGGGTGGCCTAGCCGACGGTGCCACACATCACCATCGGAGACAGTGGTGGAAAAAGCGGTGCGCCAAGCCTTGTTGGTGCCGTGAAAGGGGTAGAGGTCACCGGAGCTACCGGAGATCAGGATGACTTTCCGGGTGCAAAGGTCCTTCACAAGAAAGCCAAATGGGTAAAATTCGATAGAGCAAGAATTATCCTTAGTAAATTGACGAACGGAAATAAGGCTGGTAGTGACATGAGGGGAGAAAAGAACATCACGTAAATGAAAATTATGGGGGGGGGAGACGTGTGGAGCCAGTGGCATGTATGGGGAGATGAGATCCATTGCCTACAATAATGCTTGATAAATTATGCTTAGAAGGGGAATTCGAGAAGGTGAGGTTACCAGAGTTGCCGGTCACGTGGTTGGAGGCGCCGCTGTCGAGGTACCATTCGTTGGAGGAGCCAGTGTTGGGGAAGCCGTGGGAGCTGTAGGCGGCGTGAAGCATGGCGAGATGATCCCAGGACAGCGGCTGGGGTGGCGGGGGTGCATGGTACGACGAGTACTGCATCAGATAGGCATGGGCGTGGGATCCAGGACGTGGCCCAAGCACTCCCGCAGCGTTGGGAGGAACCCAGCCGGGGCGTGGAGGAGGGATCGCCATCCCATAGGGGGCGAAGAAGCCCATGTAGGGGTTGTAGACCGGCGGGGCGTGGCCACGACCGCCCGAGTCGCCGCGCCCACGACCGCGCCCATGGCCGCGCCCGCGGCCGCGATCACCACCATCGCCGTGACGAGAGGGGCTGTTGCCACGGCCGTGCTGCTGGTTGGGGCCCCGAACCGCGGACCGATCCGCGCGCTCACCGGAGCGATGGCCGGAGTCGCCGGTGTTGGGGAAGCTGGGGGGGCCCAGAGGAGCTACCGGTGTCGGGGGTGCCACCGCTCCCGTGAACAGCGAGCACAGTGGCGCTGGCATCGGAGGCGCGCCGAGTCTGGTTCTCCTCGGCGAGTTTGACGCGCGAGAAGACTGTCTCGAAGGGTGGCAAGGGAACGGTGTCCCCCAGGACCACACGGATGGTGTCGAAGCGCCCGTCGAGGCCGTGGAGAAACTGTGAGGTGAGGTCGACCTCGGTCACGGCATGATCAATGTCCGCGAGACCGGCGGTGATGAGCTTCATACGGCACGCGTACTCGTCGACGAAAATGTCACCCTGCTTGAGGTTTCGGTACTTTCGTTCAGGATCATGTAACGGGCCACATGATTGGCAAGGAAGTAGTCCTGGATCCGAGTCCAGAGGGCATGGGTGGTAGTGGCACCGATCACATGGTCGATGATCTGATCTGTAAGGGTGGCATACATGGCGAGGACGACATGGGTGTCAATCTCATGGTAGTGGCTGTCGGCGTTGGGTGGTGGTGGATGCTGGATGAGGTAGGTGACGCCGTAGCGCAGGAGGACCATCAGGAAGAAAGATTTCCACTTGTGATAATTTTTTTAGCGGGATTCAACAGGAATTTGATGTGGCTAGTGAGATCCACATTGAGGATGGGGTGGCGAGTGGGTGGAGCTGGTGGCGGCGGCTGTGGCTTGGTGGAGGAGAAGAGAGGGGCAAACTGAGAATTGGGGTGCTGAGATGTGCCGGCGGCAGTGGCCGAGGACGAGCCGGAGGAGGTTGTCGAGGAGAGGGAGGCCGGTGAGGAGGCGGGCATGGTGGCCGCCGAGGAGTAGGAGTGGTCGGCCATGGGAGAGAGCTGGGGACACTGATACCAAGTTAGACAATAGAATGATTGCCCTTGATCTCAGATTATAGTACAACAGTCATTACATATGGAAAGCTCAAGGAAGTAGGCACGCAGGCCAGGGCGTTAGTTGAGATCCTCAAATATAGGACTGGACGTGCCAGACTAAATACAACAGTAATGTGTACATGCTAACAAGCTGATGCCCTTTTTTCTGTGACCGATCAGTGTAAGGGGCATATAATGAGGCTGACATGTCTGAATTATTGGCAGCAAACTCATCTGCACACGGGCGTGCAGTTTGATTTCAGATCAAGATCATGAGATCGATGAGTGCGGTGAAACGACGAGAAACGAGGAGCTGGTTGCTCACTGTTGATTGCTGATGGAAGGAACAGTTGACTTGGCGCTGGAGGTTCCACGGACATGCTTATCTGGTGAGCATCTGATTGATATGCAGATTTTAGTTGCTTCGTACTGCTAATTGCAACTGGATCAATGTCCTGAACAGAACATCGACTCCGCTCCCTGGATCAACAGTTGTCCAACTCGATTGCCGGCAATTGCTCCTCTTCAGTTATGGAATGCGCTGAGAGAAGCGAGGGCCCGCCAATGTTCGGCACAGCAAGTTGCTTTGACATGACCCGTGTCGGGTTTCGGGTTCCGGCAGACCCTTGAGGTTCGAACACTGGGGTGCGCACGGAGATCTCCCCCCTACCGGTCTACGTCTGATCCTCTCGTGCGAACTAAGATGAAAATGATGAACAACACAAGGGACACGATGTTTATACTGGTTTGGGCCACCATTGTGGTGTAATACCCTACTCCAGTGTGTGGTGTGGTGGATTGCCTCTCGGGCTGATGATGGACAGTACAAGGGAAGAACAGCCTCGCGAGAGGTGTTCTTGAGCTGGTGCGATGAACTGCCAGGGTGAGTTCAGTCGCCTCTCTCTCTGCTATGGTTCTACCAAATTTCCAGCCGTCGTGGTCGTCGTCGTCCCTTCTCGATGTCTCGAGGTTTTTCTAGATGTCTCTACTCTGTGGTGGCTAGCTCTATTTATAGAGGCCCTGGGCCTCTCCCCGAATAATTGAGCGGGAAGAGCGCCAACAATTGGCCATTTCGAAGGGGAACATCTAGTACAAGTTATCCTGACCAAAGGTGGTCTTCGGCTGCCAAAAGCACTGGCGATGACGCCGTCTTGGGCTCCACGGTGACCTCCGTCCTGCCGTCCGGCTGGTCTTGGTCTCGTTGCACCGGAATGGTAAGCTTTGCCTGATGCTTTGGCCTGTGCTTGCCCCCTTTGCACGAAAGGGGAAACAAGGACACTGCGCAGGCCGGCGCCCGCCTGGCGCCCGCCTGGTCTCGATCGTCATGGCTTGTGTCACGGGTTCCTCGCGAGGTACTCCTGCCTTGATCTCTCCACCTCCTCGCGAGCCTGCCTGATGAGGCTGCCTCTAAGGAAGCTTCCTGTCGTCTGCCCCGCGAGGCTTGGCCCCTCGCGAGGGTCTTGAGCTTGAGCTGATGAAGATGGGCCGTGCTGGGCCCCTACTTGAGCCACGCCGCAGGCCGCAGGCAGGCAAGTCTGGGGACCCCAGTTCCCAGAACGCCGATAGTAGCCCCCAGGCCCAAGGCGCGCCCGGGCTTGGCTTAGCAGAGAAGCGAAGGGTCAAGCGCGGTTGATTGGGCGTGGGCGTCTGCATTTCCCACGACGCCTTGCTACGCGCCCGGCTAAGCGGATCCGTAGTTGCACACAGTTGTTCCTCCTTTGGCTGCCCGCTCGCCTCCTACCTTTCCTGTTCTCCGAGCTCCAATCTCTGCCGCCAATCTGGCTTGAGCTCTTCCCCTTCCCCAATGCCATGGCACCGGCAAAGAAGGGAAGGGGGAAGAAGCCCACGCCTTCGTCCCGCGCAGTTCCAGCGGCGGCCCCCACCATCGATCGGTCAATCATACTCAACCCGGAAGCCTTGGACAAGGTCCACTCCGCCCTCGCTTCCATCTTCAACGAGTGCGGCCGGACCACAGTTTGGCCCGCATCCCGCGCCTTTCTTGCTAGGACCGTCATGGAGGTCCGATTCTTCGCCGACGCCCTATGGGCGGGTCTGGTTCCCCCCTTTTCTGCTTTCTTCAATGTTGTGCTCTCCCATTATCAGATCCACATGATGCACCTTGGGCCGGAGTCTATTACCGTCTTGGCCGTCTTTGCTTTCGTGTGCGAGGCGGTGATAGGCATCCCTCCTTCTATGGCCGTGCTGTGCCACTTCTTCTCTTTGCGCCTGAGCGATCCCACTCAGTGCTCGGGGTGTGTAAGCTTCTTCGCCGTGCCCAAGACGGCCGCTTCAGGGATTGACTTCGGCCTTCCACCTTCTCAGTCGAGGTTCAGAGAGCGGTGGCTGTACATGGACGTCGGGGTGCCCAGCCCCTTGCTCTCGCACCCGACCTTGCCTGCTGCTCCCAACCCAGGCTGGGGTCATGAACCACTCGCGAGCCCCCGGCTCGCTTTCGTCTGGCGCCGCTTCGGAAGTTTGAGGGCGCATAATGTGACAGCGCCCAAGGTGGTGAGGGAGTTCCTTCTGTGTCACATTGCTCCTCTCCAGCGCCACTCTCGCCGGATGTGGGATTTTTGTTGGGGAACGTTGCAGAAAACAAAACATTTCCTACGGTTTCACCAAGATCCATCTATGAGTTCATCTAGCAACGAGTGATCGGATTGCATCTACATACCTTTGTAGATCGCGAGCGGAAGCGTTCAAGAGAACGGGGATGAGGGAGTCGCACTCGATGTGATCCAAATCACCGGAGATCCTAGCACCGAACGGACAGCACCTCCACGTTCAACACACATACGGTCAGCGTGACGTCTCCTCCTTCTTGATCCAGCAAGGGGGAAGGAGAGGTTGATCAAGATCCAGCAGCACGAGGGCGTGGTGGTGGATGCAGCAGTCACCGCAGCAGGGCTTCGCCATTCTTCTGCGAGAGGGAGAGGTGTAGCAGGGGAGAGGGAGGCGCCAAGAGTCAAGGTTGCAGCTGCCCCTCCCTCCCCCCCTTTGTATAGGCTCCCCAAAGGGGGGCGCCGGCCCTAGGAGATGGGATCTCCTGGGGGGGCGGCCAAGGGTGGAGTGGCCCCCAAGGCAAGTGGGGCGTCCCCACCCTAGGGTTTCCAACCCTAGGCGCAGGGGGTGGGCCAAGGGGGGCGCACCAGCCCACTATGGGCTGGTTCCCCTCCCCACTTCAGCCCATGGGGCCCTCCGGGATGGGTGGCCCCACCCGGTGGACCCCCGGGACCCATCCGGTGGTCCCGGTACAATACCGGTGACCCCCGAAACTCTCCCGATGACTGAAACTACACTTCCTATATATAATTCTTCACCTCCGGACCATTCCTGAACTCCTCGTGACGTCCGGGATCTCATCTCGGACTCCGAACAACTTTCGGTTTACTGCATATTCATATCTCTACAACCCTAGCGTCACCGAACCTTAAGTGTGTAGACCCTACGGGTTCGGGAGACATGTAGACATGACCGAGACAGCTCTCCGGTCAATAACCAATAGCGGGATCTGGATACCCATGTTGGCTCCCACATGCTCCTCGATGATCTCATCGGATGAACCATGATGTCGAGGATTCAAGCAACCCCGTATACAATTCCCTTTGTCAATCGGTACGTTACTTGCCCGAGATTCGATCGTCGGTATCCTAATACCTCGTTCAATCTCGTTACCGGCAAGTCACTTTACTCGTACCGTAATGCATGATCTCGTGACCAAACACTTGGTCACTTTGAGCTCATTATGATGATGCATTACCGAGTGGGCCCAGAGATACCTCTCCGTCATACGGAGTGACAAATCCCAGTCTTGATCCGTGTCAACCCAACAGACACTTTCGGAGATACCTGTAGTATACCTTTATAGTCACCCAGTTACATTGTGATGTTTGGTACACCCAAAGCATTCCTACGGTATCCGGGAGTTACACGATCTCATGGTCCAAGGAAAAGATACTTGACATTGGAAAAACTCTAGCAAACGAACTATACGATCTTGTGCTATGTTTAGGATTGGGTCTTGTCCATCACATCATTCTCCTAATGATGTGATCTCATTATCAATGACATCCAATGTCCATAGTCAGGAAACCATGACTATCTGTTGATCAACGAGCTAGTCAACTAGAGGCTTACTAGGGACATGTTGGTGTCTATGTATTCACACATGTATTACGATTTCCGGATAACACAATTATAGCATGAATAAAAGACAATTATCATGAACAAGGAAAGTTAATAATAATCCTTTTATTATTGCCTCTAGGGCATATTTCCAACAGTCTCCCACTTGCACTAGAGTCAATAATCTAGTTACATTGTGATGAATCGAACACCCATGGAATTCTGGTGTTGATCATGTTTTGCTCTAGGGAGAGGTTTAGTCAATGGATCTGCTACATTCAGATCTGTATGTACTTTACAAATATCTATGTCTCCATCTTGAACATTTTCACGAATGGAGTTGAAGCGACGCTTGATGTGCCTGGTCTTCCTATGAAACCTAGGCTCCTTGGCAAGTGCAATAGCTCCAGTGTTGTCACAGAAGAGTTTGATCGGCCCCGACGCATTGGGTATGACTCCTAGGTCAGTGATGAACTCCTTCACCCAAATTGCTTCATGCGCTGCCTCCGAGGCTGCCATGTACTCCGCTTCACATGTAGATCCCGCCACGATGCTCTGCTTTCAACTGCACCAGCTTACTGCCCCACCATTCAAAATATACACATATCCGGTTTGTGACTTAGAGTCATCCAGATCAGTGTCGAAGCTAGCATCGACGTAACCCTTTACGACGAGCTCTTCGTCACCTCCATAAACGAGAAACATTTCCTTAGTCCTTTTCAGGTACTTCAGGATATTCTTGACCGCTGTCCAGTGTTCCTTGCCGAGATTACTTTGGTACCTTCCTACCAAACTTACGGCAAGGTTTACATCAGGTCTGGTACACAGCATGGCATACATAATAGACCCTATGGCTGAGGCATAGGGGATGACACTCATCTCTTCTATATCTTCTGCCGTGGTTGGACATTGAGCTGAGCTCAATTTCACACCTTGCAACACAGGCAAGAACCCCTTCTTACACTAGTGCAGAACCGGGCAATAGCACCGGTTCGTAAGGCCCTTTAGTGCCGGTTTAGGAACCGACACTAAAGGTTCGGCACTAAAGCCCCCCCCCCCCTTTAGTACCGGTTCAGCACGAACCGGTGCTAAAGGGCAACCACATGGCACGAGCCGGCTCCGGGGGCCGGGAGCCCTTTAGTACCGGTTGGTAACACCAACCGGTACTAAAATGTTTGGGGGGTTTTTGGTTTTATGATTTCTTTTTCATTTAATTTTGTGTTTTCCATTTTAATTCTTTTTTCGTTTGCTGGTATTTTACGGTACTACACATTGTACACGTTATGCATATATATATATATATATATATATATATATATATATATATAGAATTTCTAGTAGAACCAATCATATATATATCATCAATCATGTCTCACAAACCACCATATTAATTCACACATACACACATGTATAGCTATATACAATTTCTCCTACATATGCATGTTGCCTTCGGAGCCAGTGACATTAGCCTGATTGGTGCCTTCGGAGCACGATGACAATTGGAAGTGGTTCATGACTTGGTCGATGGGGGCGGTAGCGGGTAATAGTATTCTCCCTTCGGATTTATGACCTGGTCGAGCAAAAATCCCGCTATTTCCTCTTGAAGTGCTTCTACGCGCTCCGTTTCTAGGAGCTTGTCCCGCACCTCTTTGAACTGTTAAGAAGGAGATCAATATGCATGTGTATGTGTGACTAGATATCGATAATGGTGTAAAAATTGTGAATAGTGTTCTGACAAGCGTACCCATTCCTGTCTTTGAGATCTGCTCCTTTCAGACGCCATCATGCGAATGTTCTCGCAAACGCAGAATGCACAGATCAGTCCCCTGCGCCTGCTTCAGGGCCTTTATTACGAGAATGGAATTTAATTTGATCAGATAATAATTAATCAAGCATGATAATTAAAGAGATGGCAACTAGCTAGTACTACTTAATTACTTACCTTGGCTCGAAACCATTTCAGCTTTGGTTTCCATTCGCCTTCCGTGACGCTGATGAACTTTGCCCAAGCCCTGCCCGCCGACAAAGAAAATGAATAAAGGGGTTATTAAATAGTTCATATCATGAAATGACGAACTAAATAGGCCGAGATATATAGTTAATAATGATTGAAATTACCTATTGACTATCCCAAACAAGATGTTATAGTCACTATTTGCTTTGAGTAGCGAGTCCAGTATTTCAACTGTTCCGGCGTCAACTTTAATGATACACAAGATCCAGTGATATCTGCATGCACACACGTTTGCATGTCTTAATTAAGCGGGCATATGTAAGCAAAAACATGTAGCTAGCTAGTAGGCAAAAATAGAGAATTTGTAGTACAAGAAAGTGTGACTCACTGGAAGTTGTAAGGAAGTAGTATATCTTCATTGTATTTGAGGCGCTTCAAGAACTCGAACATGCTGTCCTCTACCTCTTTTTCATGATGCTTGTTTATTTTCCATGTGTATTCATTAACGGTGTTTGGGTCAATGAACCCAATGCCATAGCGTCCACATTTTCTCATTTCATACATCTTCATCCTACATAACACCACAGAAAAGAATATAGTGAGGATAATTACATGTAATGATTGATCAAAAGGATCACTACAGCTAGCTTGAGACTTAAATTACAGAAAGAAATCACTTACAAACAATAGCAACCGACGATAGATTTTTCGAGTGCGGCTTGATTGTATAACTGAAACAGTTCAGAATACTCAACGGCCACAGCTTTCTCATGGTAGTAATCATCCTTCTTGACATACACCATGAGGGACTCTCGATTGGATCTCTTGATAATGTCCATGTACCATTGATGCAATTCATACATTCTCGTTGGGAGCTTGTTGACATCTTCTGGCTTGACCAAAGGTTGGCCCCGGACAAATTTCCGTTTTATTTCCTCCTCTGTAATCAGAGGCATGTCCTTGATCTCGAGGAGTTGTCCAACAGTGATCTTGAGTTCTTCAGCCTGCATTATATGCTCCTGGGTTATTACCACATTGCCCACCTCAGGAACGTAAACTGTTTGGCCACAATAATATTGGGCGCGCGTACTGTCACGTGTTGTTGGCGGCACAACAAGCGGGGGGATCGATTGCGCCGCCTTTTTTCCCAGCTGGGCAACGGTTTTCCCGCATTTTTTGACAGCTGCTTGTTGTTTGCTCGAGCTCGAGCTCGCCTCCTTCTGTAGACGTTGTCGATGTAACTTCCTGATGTGGCGCTCATAGTTTGTGTCAACAGGCTTAGGAGCTGGTGGTTGACCCATACGAATGAAGTGGTCAACTACTTCCACAGGCACTTTCTCCCTTAGCGGCGATGGCGGTTTCGGTCCAAAATGGGCGTCGACTTCTGCCCGCACTATGGCATTGGTTTGCTCCTCGGTCCTGTCGTAAGCCCTCATAGGAAGAGGAGTACTGAGGTTTGGACCATATTTATATCGCTTGCCTCCGCCTGTACTTCCTGTACTATCACCTCGACTCGTACCGCTACGCACCATAGCTGCGGGGTGTCTCTTCTGCGATTGCTGAGGCGGCGGAGACGGCTGACGGGGCTGAGTTGGACGAGGAGGAGTGGCCTGAAGCTGTGCCGGACTTGAGGAGGAGTGGCCTGAGGTTGTGCCGGACTTGGAGGAGGAGTGGACGTCTGACGCTGTGTCGGACTTGGAGGAGGAGTGGCCTGACACTTTGCCGGACTTGGAGGAGGAGGAGTGGCCTCACGCGTTGGTGGACTTGGAGGAGCGGGAGTCTGCTGACTCGGTGGCGGACTTCGACGAGGAGTCGGGTGACGTGGTGTCGGTGACCTTCGAAAGATGATGCAATCCTTTCTCCATAGGATGATACGATGTTTGGCATCTCCGAGTGTGTGCTCCTCGTCACCTCCAGGAATGTCACGCTCTAGCCCCGAATATTGGTCCACCACCTCATCAACCACGACACGAGCATAGCCTGCTGGAATCGGGTTGCAATGGAAGGTTGCATCGGGGGAATTTGTATAAGCAACACCGTCCGCCACCTTCAAGGATATGTTCTTAATTTTGAAGTGTAGCTCGCAGTTAGTGTTCTCCGCGATATCATCGATGGGGTATCTATCCAGCAGTGCGTCGCCCGGGGCGGAACCCACGCTGCTTCTCGACATGGATGGGGCGGTGGTATCCAATGCTGGATCATCCGCTAGCTGCTGCAGCTGCTGAGACCCCCTTTGCTGGCTAAGTGAGTCGATCTGCTCCTGCTGCCGCTGGAATTTAGCTGCCAATTCCGCTTGACTTGCTTCTAGGCCTTGAAGGCGTTCATAGTCCCGCTTCCTCTGCTCCTCCTCCATCTTCCTCTTCTTCTCCTCCGCAATCTTCTTTCTCGCACGGGTTCTGTAGTCGGCGTTCCAGTCCAAAAACCCCTCATACCACGGAATAGCGCCCTTGCCTCGTGTTCTTCCCGGGTGTTCAGGATTTCCCAGGGCACGCATAAGCTCTTCGTTCTCTCTGTTGGGCTGGAACACCTCCGATCGAGCCTCTTCTATTGCAACAAGTAGCGCATCGCCGGCTCTGTTCAGACATGCCTTCGTCGAAACATTGCCTGTCTTCGGGTCCAACTCCCCCCCATGCGCATAGAACCAAGTCCTGCACCTGGGGGCCAGCTCTTAGTAACCGGAGTGACACTTGCATCCTCCATCTCTTTCTCAGACTTATCCCACTTAGGCATTGCCACCGCGTAGCCACCTGGCCCCAGCTTATGGAACTTATCCTTTTTTCGGCATTCTTCTTGTTTATTCTCGACCGTTCCTTAGCTAATTCTGAATCCTTGAATTTCACGAAATCATCCCAATGAGCACTTTGATTCTCTAGTATCCCCTCGAATACTGGAGTCTTCCTTCCTCCCTTGACGTACTTCTCGCACGTCGTTCTCTTGTGGTTCTTGAATGCAACCGCCATCTTCCTAAAAGCAGCGTCCTTGACTTTCCGCACATCTGCTTCTGTGAGATGATCTGGTAGGGTGAAATGTTCCATGAGAGTATCCCAAAGAAGTTTTTTTTATTCTCGTCGACAAAAGTAACATTTGGACGTGGCTTTGCTGGCTTTCTCCATTCTTGAAGGGAGATCGGGAGTTGGTCCTTCACAAGAACTCCGCACTGACGAACGAACTTGTCCGCAATCTTCTTAGGCGCTAATGGTTCGCCACTAGGTTTGAATGCCTCGATATTGTACTTTACGCCCTCCTTCAACTTTTTGTTCGGGCCTCGTTTTGTCCTTTTGCCTGAAGATTTGCTCGATCTGGATGGCTGAAAGAAGAAAGATCGATTCGTTAATATATCTTCAACTCATTTAAAACATGCGATGATCACCAGATTCCTGCTTATATAAATATATATACCTCGCCGGTGTTTGTTGTTTCAGGATCAACATGTTCTTCGTCGTAGTTCATGACTTCATCTTCTCGGTTGTCACGATCGAATATCATATCACCCTCTCCGGTGTTGTTTAGAAATTCGGAGCCGTCAAAATCTTCATTCTGATCATCATCTGGCCCGCGTATGATATCGAACATGGTCTGTTCTCTCTCTTTGTCGGTATTGTCCGCCATAGCTTTTATTTAACTATGCCAAAAGAAATATAAAACAATTTAGTATAATCTCGAATAATAGATATAATCTCGAATACATCGTCTCGAATAATAGATATAATCTCGAATACATCATCTCGAATAATAGATTTAATCTCGAATACGTTGTCTCGAATAATAGATATAATCTCGTCGAATACATCGTCTGAAATAATATATATAATCTCGAATAAATCATCTCGAATATTATATATCGAATACATCACTGGCTAGCTAGCTGGCTAATAAAGATCGAATACTAGAGAGTAATCTAGGCGGTGGACAACCAAAGTGAAGGAACCATCACTGGATCATAGCTCGGGTGATCTCCCCAAAGAACCTGTCAGGTATTGGAGAACCTGACGTCCATAGCAGCCATGTAGCGATGGACGTGCTCGTCCTCCTCCCTGACACGGCGACGTACCACCTCCGGCGGGGCCGGCTCCCTTCGCACAGAAAGTGGCCCACGCGAATGCCACCAAAGAAGATGAGGGTCGACGACGGGACCCGGGGCCGGGTTCCTCACCAAGCGTCGCGCCCCTGAAGGTAGCACCTCCCAGTGCCAGCTCGGCGGAGCCCAGTCCCGGACATGGGTCCTCTGAAGCAGGACGTCGTCGCGGACGTGTCGACGGCGAGGATGCGGGCCGGGCATCGTCGACAACAAAATACTATATGCCGCAAAAGTAAAGTAACATTTTTTAAATGATGGATTGTGATGATTTCATATATGCAAATTCTAAATTTTATAACTAAAAATATAAGAAACTAAAAAAACATCGATCATCGTCTAACAATTTGAAATTAATCTAATTCATCTAGCTAGCTAAAACTAACATTTCCAAAATTTCTAACATTTCTATATAACTAACATTTCTATAACATTTGACATTATATATATTATAACTAACATTTCTACATACTATTTGACATTAATCTAATCTAATTAATTAATTCATCTAAAACTTTGTATGAAAAACAGAAAAACAGAAAAAACTAAAAGCTAAAAACAGAAAAATTGCGTGTGTGTGCGCGTCTAGTGTGTGTGTGTGTGCATGCAGTGTGTGTGTGCGCGCGCGCGTGTGTGTGCACTACGGTCGGCGCCGGCGCCGGCGCCGGTGTGCGCTACGATCGATTGGAGGGAGGAGAGGGGCCGGGGGAGGGGCTCACAGCGCGCGCGAGCAAGGTCGAGGCGACGGCGACGGCGAGGCGAGGTCGAGGCGACGGCGAGGCGAGGTCGAGGCAACGGCGACGACGAAGCGAGGGGATCGGCGACCGGGACGGTGACGGGGGTGCCGCGAAGTCGACGGGGACGACGCGACGAGGACAGGGGCGTCGCGGAGTCGACGGGGACGGCGCGACGGGGGCGGCGACGGCGCGGGACGGGGCGGCGGCAGAGAGAAGTGGGAGATGAGAAACTGAAAATTTTCGAAGTGTTTCTTATATAGGGGACACCTTTAGTACCGGTTGGAGCCACCAACCGGTACTAAAGGCCTGTTTTGGCCAGGCCAAGCGGCGGGAAGCGACCCCCTTTAGTACCGGTTGGTGACTCCAACCGGTACTAAAGGCCCCCCTTTAGTACCGGTTGGTGCCACGAACCGGTACTAAAGGGGGGTGCGCTGCCAGGCGAGGGGCGCAAAGTTTAGTCCCACCTCGCCTAGCGAATGGCAGCCGCACTGGTTTATAAACCCAGCCGCGGCTGCTCCTTCGAGCTCCTCTCAAATGCGGGCCTTCTGGGCCTACTTGTGCTGTGCTGTCCCGTGGGCCTACTGGGCCTTTGCGGGCCTGCATCCTGGCCCAACAACGGGTTGGGTTTCCAGTCTTATGTAGGCCGCTCTAGCCTAGTAGGTGGGCTTATTTTTTTGCTTTATTTATTTTTGAGTTGTTTTTTTGTGTATTTAGAGTTTCTTTGTGAATATTTTTGCTTTAGGTACAAAAAATTACAAATTTTCTGTTAGTGCCCGTAGTTTTCAAATTTGAATAGTTTAAATTTTGAATTATTTGAAATTAGTGTGAATCACTAGTTTGTGAATAACTTAACTTTAAAAATCTGTAAAGGCATGAAAGAATTTGTTTGCACATAAAATTTCTTCCCGTTTCAAATGCCAAAACACATAATTAACTACCCTAACTATTACAGAGATTCCCTTCTGGGTGTGAAACACAGAAGAAAGTGATGATAGCTAGTGAAGCCGATCACATCCCAGATCTTTGGGTGTGAAACTTTTTCTTCGCGTGTGTCCCTTTGCACCGTAACCATGGAAAATCTTCATCATTTAACGGGATGCTCGGGTCAATATTCACTGTGAATGGAGCAATTTCATCAAACTTTTCATAATCTTCTGACTTGTCTGTCTTGTCATCCACTCCCACGATGTTTCTCTTCCCAGAAAGAACTATGTGCCGCTTTGGCTCATCGTACGATGCATTCGCTTCCTTATCTTTTCTTTTTCTTGGCTTGGTAGACATGTCCTTCACATAGAAAACCTGTGTCACATCATTGGCTAGGACGAATGGTTCGTCTGCATACGCAAGATTGTTGAGATCCACTGTTGTCATTCCGTACTGCGGGTCTTCCGTTACCCCGCCTCGTGTCATATTGACCCATTTGCACCGAAACAAAGGGACCTTCAAACCACGTCGATAGTCAAGTTCCCATATGTCCTGTATATAACCATAATATGTTTCCTTTCCCGTCTTGGTTTCTGCATCAAAGCGGACACCACTGTTTTGGTTGGTGCTCTTCTTATCTTGGGCGATCGTGTAAAATGTATTACCATTTATCTGGTACCCTTTGAAAGTCATTATATTCGAAGATGGTAACTGGGACAGCAAGTACAGGTCATCTTCAATAGAGGTGTCATGCATGGTACGTGCTTGCAACCAGCTGGCGAAACTCCTGGTTTGTTCACGTGTAATCCAGTCATCAGACCGCTCCGGGTGTTTGGAGCGTAGCAAATTCTTGTGTTCATCCATATACGGAGCCACCAAGGAGGAATTCTGTAGAACTGTGTAGTGTGCTTCAGTGAGAGAATGTCCGTCCATACATATTATTTGTTCCCCTCCTAGCGTGCCTTTTCCATCCAGTCTGCCCTTATGCCGCGATTCAGGAACACCAATCGGCTTAAGGTCAGGAATAAAGTCAATACAAAACTCAATGACCTCCTCATTTTGACGGCCCTTGGAGATGCTTCCTTCTGGCCTAGCACGGTTATGAACATATTTCTTTAAGACTCCCATGAACCTCTCAAAGGGGAACATATTGTGTAGAAATACAGGACCCAAAACGTTAATCTCTTCGCATAGGTGAACTAGGACGTGCGTCATGATGTTGAAGAAGGATGGTGGGAACACCAACTCGAAACTGACAAGACATTGTACCAAATTATTCTGTAACCTTGGTATGATTTCTGGATCGATTACCTTCTGAGAGATTGCATTGAGAAATGCACATAGCTTCACAATGGCTAATCGAACATTTTCCGGTAGAAGCCCCCTCAATGCAACCGGAAGCAGTTGCGTCATAATCATGTGGCAGTCATGAGACTTTAGGTTCTGGAACTTTTTCTCTGCCATGTTTATTATTCCCTTTATATTCGACGAGAAGCCAGACGGTACCTTAATACTGAGCAGGCATTCAAAGAAGATTTCCTTCTCTTCTTTGGTAAGAGCGTAGCTTGCATGACCCTGATGTATGTCGTCTTTTCCGTGCATACGTTGCTGGTCCTCCCGTGCCTCGGGTGTATCTTTTGTCTTCCCATACACGCCCAAGAAGCCAAGCAGGGTCACACAAAGATTCTTCGTCACGTGCATCACATCGATTGCGGAGCGGACCTCTAGGTGTTTCCAATAGGGCAGGTCCCAAAATATAGATTTCTTCTTCCACATGGGTGCGCGTCCGTTAGCGTCATTCAGAACAGGTTGTCCACGAGGACCCTTTCCAAAGACCACCTTCAAATCCTTGACCATATCATGTACATCAGCACCAGTACGGTGGCCAGGCTTCGTCCGGTGATCCGCCTCACCTTTGAAATGCTTGCCTTTCTTTCTTACGAGATGCCTGCTCGGAAGAAATCGACGATGTCCCAGGTACACATTCTTCTTACAATTAGCCAAATATATACTGTCGATATCGTCCAAATAGTGCGCGTATGCGCGGTATCCCTTGTTTGTCTGTCCTGAAAGGTTACTGAGAGCAGGCCAATCATTGATGGTCACGAACAGCGACGCCTTTAGGTCAAATTCTTCCCCCATGTGTTCATCCCACGCACGTACACCTGTTCCATTCCACAGTTGTAAGATTTCTTCAACTAATGGCCTTAGGTACACATCAATGTCGTTGCCGGGTTGCTTAGGGCCTTGGATGAGCACTGGCATCATAATGAACTTCCGCTTCATGCACAACCAAGGAGGAAGGTTATACAAACATAGAGTCACAGGCCAGGTGCTATGGTTGGTGCTCTGATCCCCAAAAGGATTAATGCCATATGTGCTTAGACCAAACCATACGCTCCTTGCGTCATCTGCAAACTCCTTCCCGTACTTTCTTTCTATTTTTCTCCACTGCGACCCGTCAGCGGGTACTCTCAACTTTCCGTCTTTCTTACAGTCTTCTCTGTGCCATCGCATCGCCTTGGCATGCTCTTTTTTTTGGAACAAACATTTCAACCGTGGTATTATAGGAGCATACCACATCACCTTGGCAGGAATCTTCTTCCTGGGGCGCCGGCCCTCGACATCACCAGGGTCATCGCGGCTGATCTTATAGTGCAATGCACCACATACCGGGCAAGCGTTCAAATCCTCGTACTCACCGCGGTAGAGGATGCAATCATTAGGGCATGCATGTATCTTCTGCACCTCTAACCCTAGAGGGCAGACAGCCTTCTTTGCTTCGTACGTACTCTCGGGCAATTCATTGTCCTTTGGAAGCATATCATTTATCATTACCAGCAACTTTCCAAATCCCTTGTCAGATACACCATTCTCTGCCTTCCATTGCAGCAATTCCAGTGTGGTGCCCAGCTTTTTCTTGTCACCTACGCAATTCGGGTACAACAATTTTTTGTGATCCTCTAACATGCGCTGCAACTTCTTCTTCTCCAAATCACTTGCGCAGTTTCTCTTTGCATCGGCAATGGCCCGACCTAGATCATCAACGGGCTCATCTGATGCCTCTTCTTCAGCTTCTTCCCGCATTGCCGGGTCAGCTTCTTCCCGCATTACCGGCTCAGCTTCTTCCCCCATTGTTGTATCATCGTATTCTGGGAACCCATGGCCAGGATAGCTGTCGTCGTCCTCTTCTTCTTCATTGTCTTCCATCATAACCCCTCTTTCTTCGTGCTTGGTCAAAACATTATAATGGGGCATGAAACTGGACTTAAACAGGTGGATGTGAATGGTTCTTGACGTAGAGTAATTTGTTGGGGAACGCAGTAATTTCGAAAATTTTCCTACGCACACGCAAGATCATGGTGATGCACAGCAACGAGAGGGGAGAGTGTTGTCTACGTACCAACGCAGACCGACTGCGGAAGCGATCACACAACGTAGAGGAAGTAGTCGTACGTCTTCTTCCCGATCCGACCGATCCAAGCACCGTTACTCCGGCACCTCCGAGTTCTTAGCACACGTTCAGCTCGATGACGATCCCCGGGCTCCGATCCAGCAAAGCTTCGGGGAGGAGTTCCTGTTGGGGAACGCAGTAATTTCAAAAATTTTCCTACGCACACGCAAGATCATGGTGATGCACAGCAACGAGAGGGGAGAGTGTTGTCTACGTACCAACGCAGACCGACTGCGGAAGCGATCACACAACGTAGAGGAAGTAGTCGTACGTCTTCTTCCCGATCCGACCCATCCAAGCACCGTTACTCCGGCACCTCCGAGTTCTTAGCACACGTTCAGCTCGATGACGTTCCTCGGGCTCCGATCCAGCAAAGCGTCGAGGAAGAGTTCCGTCAGCACGACGGCGTGGTGACGATCTTGATGTACTACCGACGCAGGGCTTCGCCTAAGCACTGTAACGGTATGATCGAGGTGGAATTTGGTGGCAGGGGGCACCGCACACGGCTAAGGAACAATCTCAAGGATCAAGTTGTGTCTTGGGGTGCCCCCTGCCCCCGTATATAAAGGCCAGGGGCAGGGGGTTCGGCCGGCTAGGAGGGAGGCGCAGGGAGGAGTCCTACTCCCACCGGGAGTAGGACTCCTCCCCTCCAATCCTATTCCAACTAGGACTCTTGGGGGGAAGGAGAAAGAGGGGGCCGGCCCACCTCTCCTAGTCCTATTAGGACTTGGGAAAGGGGGGGCGCCGGCTAGGCTTGTGGGCTGCCTCTTCTCTCTTTTCCACTAAGGCCCAATAGGCCCATTTGCCTCCCGGGGGGTTCCGGTAACCCTCCCGGTAATCCGGAAAAATCCCGATTTCACCCGGAACGCTTCCGGTGCCCAAACATAGGCTTCCAATATATCAATCTTTACGTCTCGACCATTTCGAGACTCCTCGTCATGTCCGTGATCTCATCCGGGACTCCGAACAACCTTCGGTACATCAAAATGCATAAACTCATAATAACTGTCATCGTAACGTTAAGCGTGCGGACCCTACGGTTCGAGAACAATGTAGACATGGCCGAGACACGTCTCCGGTCAATAACCAATAGCGGGACCTGGATGCCCATATTGGCTCCTACATATTCTACGAAGATCTTTATCGGTCAGACCGCATAACAACATACGTTGTTCCATTTGTCATCGGTATGTTACTTGCCCGAGATTCGATCGTCGGTATCCAATACCTAGTTCAATCTCATTACCGGCAAGTCTCTTTACTCGTTCTGTAATACATCATCTCACAACTAACATATTAGTTGCAGTGCTTGCAAGGCTTATGTGATGTGTATTACCGAGAGGGCCCAGAGATACCTCTCCGACAATCGGAGTGACAAACCCTAATCTCGAAATACGCCAACCCAACATCTACCATTGGAGACACCTGTAGTACTCCTTTATAATCACCCAGTTACGTTGTGACGTTTGGTAGTACCCAAAGTGTTCCTCCGGTAAATGGGAGTTGCATAATCTCATAGTTATAGGAACATGTATAAGTCATGAAGAAAGCAATAGCAACATACTAAATGATCGGGTGCTAAGCTAATGGAATGGGTCATGTCAATCAGATCATTCAACTAATGATGTGACCTCGTTAATCAAATAACAACTCTTTGTTCATGGTTAGGAAACATAACCATCTTTGATTAACGAGCTAGTCTAGTAGAGGCATACTAGTGACACTCTGTTGGTCTATGTATTCACACATGTATTATGTTTCCGGTTAATACAATTCTAGCATGAATAATAAACATTTATCATGATATAAGGAAATAAATAATAACTTTATTATTGCCTCTAGGGCATATTTCCTTCAGTCTCCCACTTGCACTAGAGTCAATAATCTAGATTACATAGTAATGATTCTAACACCCATGGAGCCTTGGTGCTGATCATGTTTTGCTCGTGGAAGAGGCTTAGTCAACGGGTCTGCAACATTCAGATCCGTATGTATCTTGCAAATCTCTATGTCTCCCACCTGGACTAAATCCCGGATGGAGTTGAAGCGTCTCTTGATGTGTTTGGTTCTTTTGTGAAATCTGGATTCCTTTGCCAAGGCAATTGCACCAGTATTGTCACAGAAGATTTTCATTGGACCCGATGCACTAGGTACGACACCTAGATCGGATATGAACTCCTTCATCCAGACTCCTTCGTTCGCTGCTTCCGAAGCAGCTATGTACTCCGCTTCACATGTAGATCCTGCTACGACGCTTTGTTTAGAACTGCACCAACTGACAGCTCCACCGTTTAAAGTAAACACGTATCTGGTTTGCGATTTAGAATCGTCCGGATCAGTGTCAAAGCTTGCATCAACGTAACCTCTTACGGTGAGTTCTTTGTCACCTCCATATACGAGAAACATATCCTTAGTCCTTTTCAGGTATTTCAGGATGTTCTTGACCGCTGTCCAGTGATCCACTCCTGGATTACTTTGCTACCTCCCTGCTAAACTTATAGCAAGGCACACATCAGGTCTGGTACACAGCATTGCATACATGATAGAGCCTATGGCTGAAGCATAGGGAACATCTTTCATTTTCTCTCTATCTTCTGCATTGGTCGGGCATTGAGTCTGGCTCAACTTCACACCTTGTAACACAGGCAAGAACCTTTTCTTTGCTTGATCCATTTTGAACTTCTTCAAAATCTTGTCAAGGTATGTGCTTTGTGAAAGTCCAATTAAGCGTTTTGATCTATCTCTATAGATCTTTATGCCTAATATGTAAGCAGCTTCCCCGAGGTCTTTCATCGAAAAACTTTTATTCAAGTATCCCTTTATGCTATCCAGAAATTCTATATCATTTCCAATCAGTAATATGTCATCCACATATAATATCAGAAATGCTACAGAGCTCCCACTCACTTTCTTGTAAATACAGGCTTCTCCAAAAGTCTGTATAAATCCAAATGCCTTGATCACACTATCAAAGCGTTTATTCCAACTCCGAGATGCTTGCACCAGTCCATAAATGGATCGCTGGAGTTTGCACACTTTGTTAGCTTCCTTTGGATCGACAAAACCTTCAGGTTGCATCATATACAACTCTTCTTCCAGAAATCCATTCAGGAATGCGGTTTTTACATCCATTTGCCAAATTTCATAATCATAAAATGCGGCAATTGCTAACATGATTCTGACAGACTTAAGCATCGCTATGGGTGAGAAAGTCTCATCGTAGTCAACTCCTTGAACTTGTCGAAAACCTTTTGCGACAAGTCGAGCTTTGTAGACAGTAACATTACCATCAGCGTCAGTCTTTTTCTTAAAGATCCATTTATTCTCAATTGCTTGCCGATCATCGGGCAAGTCAACCAAAGTCCATACTTTGTTCTCATACATGGATCCCATCTCAGATTTCATGGCTTCAAGCCACTTTGCGGAATCTGGGCTCACCATCGCTTCTTCATAGTTCGTAGGTTCATCATGATCTAGTAGCATGATTTCCAGAACAGGATTACCGTACCACTCTGGTGCGGATCTTACTCTGGTTGATCTACGAGGTACAGTAGTATCTTGATCTAAAGTTTCATGATCATTATCATTAACTTCCTCTCTTATTGGTGTAGGTCTCATAGAAACAGTTTTCTGTGATGTACTATTTCCCAATAATGGAGTAGGTACAGTTACCTCGTCAAGTTCTACTTTCCTCCCACTCACTTCTTTCGAGAGAAACTCCTTCTCAAGAAAGTTTCCGAATTTAGCAACAAAAGTCTTGCCTTCGGATCTGTGATAGAAGGTGTATCCAATAGTTTCCTTTGGATATCCTATGAAGACACACTTCTCCGATTTGGGTTCGAGCTTATCAGGTTGAAGCTTTTTCACATAAGCATCGCAGCCCCAAACTCTAAGAAACGACAACTTTGGTTTCTTGCCAAACCACAGTTCATAAGGCGTCGTCTCAACGGATTTAGATGGTGCCCTATTTAACGTGAATGCGGCCGCCTCTAAAGCATAACCCCAAAATGATAGCGGTAAATCAGTAAGAGACATCATAGATCGCACCATATCTAGTAAAGTACGATTACGACGTTCGGACACACCATTACGTTGTGGTGTTCCGGGTGGCGTGAGTTGCGAAACTATTCCACTATTTTTCAAATGTACACCAAACTCGTAACTCAAATATTCTCCTCCACGATCAGATCGTAGAAATTTTATTTTCTTGTTACGATGATTTTCAACTTCACTCTGAAATTCCTTGAACTTTTCAAATGTTTCAGACTTATGTTTCATTAAGTAGATATACCCATATCTGCTTAAATCATCTGTGAAGGTGAGAAAATAACGATATCCGCCACGAGCCTCAATATTCATCGGACCACATACATCGGTATGTATGATTTCCAATAAATCTGTTGCTCTCTCCATAGTACCGGAGAACGGTGTTTTAGTCATCTTGCCCATGAGGCACAGTTCGCAAGTACCAAGTGATTCATAATCAAGTGGTTCCAAAAGCCCATCAGTATGGAGTTTCTTCATGCTCTTTACACCGATATGACCTAAACGGCAGTGCCACAAATAAGTTGCACTATCATTATCAACTCTGCATCTTTTGGCTTCAACATTATGAATATGTGTATTACTACTATCGAGATTCAATAAGAATAGACCACTTTTCAAGGGTGCATGACCATAAAAGATATTACTCATATAAATAGAACAACCATTATTCTCTGATTTAAATGAATAACCGTCTCGCATCAAACAAGATCCAGATATAATGTTCATGCTCAACGCTGGCACCAAATAACAATTATTTAGGTCTAATATTAATCCCAAAGGTAGATGTAGAGGTAGCGTGCCGACTGCGATCACATCGACTTTGGAACCGTTTCCCACGCGCATCGTCACCTCGTCCTTTGCTAGTGTCCGCTTATTCTGTAGTCCCTGTTTTGAGTTGCAAATATTAGCAACAGAACCAGTATCAAATACCCAGGTGCTACTGCGAGCATTAGTAAGGTACACATCAATAACATGTATATCACATATACCTTTGTTCACTTTGCCATCCTTCTTATCCGCCAAATACTTGGGGCAGTTCCGCTTCCAGTGACCAGTCTGCTTGCAGTAGAAGCACTCAGTTTCAGGCTTAGGTCCAGACTTGGGTTTCTTCTCTTGAGTAGCAACTTGCTTGCCGTTCTTCTTGAAGTTCCCCTTCT
Source organism: Triticum aestivum (assembly GCF_018294505.1). Classification (NCBI taxonomy): domain Eukaryota; kingdom Viridiplantae; phylum Streptophyta; class Magnoliopsida; order Poales; family Poaceae; genus Triticum; species Triticum aestivum. Next base: position 37,186,228 of record NC_057809.1, read on the forward strand.
TCTTCCCTTTGCCCTTTTTCTTGAAACTCATGGTTTTATTAACCATCAACACTTGATGCTCCTTCTTGATTTCTACCTCCGCAGCTTTCAGCATTGCGAAGAGCTCGGGAATAGTCTTGTTCATCCCTTGCATATTATAGTTCATCACAAAGCTCTTGTAGCTTGGTGGCAGTGATTGGAGAATTCTGTCAATGACGCAATCATCCGGAAGTGTAACTCCCAATTGAATCAAGTGATTATTATACCCAGACATTTTGAGTATATGCTCACTGACAGAACTGTTCTCCTCCATCTTGCAGCTATAGAACTTATTGGAGACTTCATATCTCTCAATCCGGGCATTTGCTTGAAATATTAACTTCAACTCCTGGAACATCTCATATGCTCCATGACGTTCAAAACGTCGTTGAAGTCCCGGTTCTAAGCCGTAAAGCATGGCACACTGAACTATTGAGTAGTCATCAGCTTTGCTCTGCCAGACGTTCATAACTTCTGGTGCTGCTCTTGCAGCAGGCCTGGCACTCAGCGGTGCTTCCAGGATGTAATTCTTCTGTGCAGCAATGAGGATAATCCTCAGGTTACGGACCCAGTCCGTGTAATTGCTACCATCATCTTTCAACTTTGCTTTCTCAAGGAACGCATTAAAATTCAACGGAACAACATCACGAGCCATCTATCTACAATCAACATAAACAAGCAAGATACTATCAGGTACTAAGTTCATGATAATTTTATGTTCAGTTAATTTACTTAAGAACTCCCACTTAGATAGACATCCCTCTAATCTTCTAAGTGATCACGTGATCCAAATCAATTAAACCATAACCGATCATCACGTGAGATGGAGTAGTTTTCAATGGTGAACATCAATATGTTGATCATATCTACTATATGATTCACGCTCGACCTTTCGGTCTCCATGTTCCGAGGCCATATCTGTATATGCTTGGCTCGTCAAGTATAACCTGAGTATTCCGCGTGTGCAACTGTTTTGCACCCGTTGTATTTGAACGTAGAGCCTATCACACCCGATCATCACGTGGTGTCTCAGCACGAAGAACTTTTGCAACGGTGCATACTCAGGGAGAACACTTCTTGATAATTTAGTGAGAGATCATCTTATAATGCTACCGTCAATCAAAGCAAGATAAGATGCATAAAAGGATAAACATCACATGCAATCAATATAAGTGATATGATATGGCCATCATCATCTTGTGCTTTGTGATCTCCATCTCCGAAGCACCATCATGATCACCATCGTCACCGGCGCGACACCTTGATCTCCATCGTAGCGTCGTTGTCGTCTCGCCAATCTTATGCTTCCACGACTATCACTACCGCTTAGCAATAAAGTAAAGCATTACATCGCGATTGCATTGCATACAATAAAGCGACAACCATATGGCTCCTGCCAGTTGCCGATAACTCGGTTACATAACATGATCATCTCATACAATAAAATCAGCATCATGCCTTGACCATATCACATCACAACATGCCCTGCAAAAACAAGTTAGACGTCCTCTACTTTGTTGTTGCAAGTTTTACGTGGCTGCTACGGGCTTAAGTAAGAACTCATCTCACCTACGCATCAAAACCACAACGATAGTTCGTCAAATAGACTCCGTTTTAACCTTCTCAAGGACCGGGCGTAGTCACACTTGGTTCAACTAAAGTTGGAGAGACAGTCTTCCGCAAGCCATCTATGTGCAAAGCACGTCGAGGGAACCGGTCTCGCGTAAGAGTACGCGTAAGGTTGGTCCGGATCGTCTCAACCAACAATACCGCCGAACCAAAGTATGACATGCTGGTAGGCAGTATGACTTGTATCGCCCACAACTCACTCGTGTTCTACTCGTGCATATAACATCAAACCATAAAACCTAGGCTCGGATGCCACTGTTGGGGAACGCAGTAATTTCAAAAAAAATCCTACGCACACGCAAGATCATGGTGATGCACAACAACGAGAGGGGAGAGTGTTGTCTACGTACCAACGCAGACCGACTGCGGAAGCGATCACACAACGTAGAGGAAGTAGTCGTACGTCTTCTTCCCGATCCGACCGATCCAAGCACCGTTACTCCGGCACCTCCGAGTTCTTAGCACACGTTCAGCTCAATGACGTTCCTCGGGCTCCGATCCAGCAAAGCGTCGAGGAAGAGTTCCGTCAGCACGACGGCGTGGTGACGATCTTGATGTACTACCGACGCAGGGCTTCGCCTAAGCACTATAACGGTATGATCGAGGTGGAATTTGGTGGCAGGGGGCACCGCACACGGCTAAGGAATGATCTCAAGGATCAAGTTGTGTCTTGGGGTGCCCCCTGCCCCCGTATATAAAGGCCAGGGGCAGGGGGTTCGGCCGGCTAGGAGGGAGGCGCAGGGAGGAGTCCTACTCCCACCGGGAGTAGGACTCCTCCCCTCCAATCCTATTCCAACTAGGACTCTTGGGGGGAAGGAGAAAGAGGGGGCCGGCCCACCTCTCCTAGTCCTATTAGGACTTGGGAAAGGGGGGGCGCCGGCTAGGCTTGTGGGCTGCCTCTTCTCTCTTTTCCACTAAGGCCCAATAGGCCCATTTGCCTCCCGGGGGGTTCCGGTAACCCTCCCGGTAATCCGGAAAAATCCCGATTTCACCCGGAACGCTTCCGGTGCCCAAACATAGGCTTCCAATATATCAATCTTTACGTCTCGACCATTTCGAGACTCCTCGTCATGTCCGTGATCTCATCCGGGACTCCGAACAACCTTCGGTACATCAAAATGCATAAACTCATAATAACTGTCATCATAACGTTAAGCGTGCGGACCCTACGGTTCGAGAACAATGTAGACATGGCCGAGACACGTCTCCGGTCAATAACCAATAGCGGGACCTGGATGCCCATATTGGCTCCTACATATTCTACGAAGATCTTTATCGGTCAGACCGCATAACAACATACGTTGTTCCCTTTGTCATCGGTATGTTACTTGCCCGAGATTCGATCGTCGGTATCCAATACCTAGTTCAATCTCGTTACCGGCAAGTCTCTTTACTCGTTCTGTAATACATCATCTCACAACTAACATATTAGTTGCAGTGCTTGCAAGGCTTATGTGATGTGTATTACCAAGAGGGCCCAGAGATACCTCTCCGACAATCGGAGTGACAAACCCTAATCTCGAAATACGCCAACCCAACATCTACCATTGGAGACACCTGTAGTACTCCTTTATAATCACCCAGTTACGTTGTGACGTTTGGTAGTACCCAAAGTGTTCCTCCGGTAAACGGGAGTTGCATAATCTCATAGTTATAGGAACATGTATAAGTCATGAAGAAAGCAATAGCAACATACTAAACGATCGGGTGCTAAGCTAATGGAATGGGTCATGTCAATCAGATCATTCAACTAATGATGTGACCTCGTTAATCAAATAACAACTCTTTGTTCATGGTTAGGAAACATAACCATCTTTGATTAACGAGCTAGTCTAGTAGAGGCATACTAGTGACACTCTGTTGGTCTATGTATTCACACATGTATTATGTTTCCGGTTAATACAATTCTAGCATGAATAATAAACATTTATCATGATATAAGGAAATAAATAATAACTTTATTATTGCCTCTAGGGCATATTTCCTTCAGTTCCGTCAGCACGACGGCGTGGTGACGATCTTGATGTACTACCGACGCAGGGCTTCGCCTAAGCACTACAACGGTACGATCGAGGTGGAATTTGGTGGCAGGGGGCACCGCACACGGCTAAGGAGCGATCTCAAGGATCAAGTTGTGTGTCTTGGGGTGCCCCCTGCCCCCGTATATAAAGGTTGGAGGAGGGGAGCCGGCCGGCCAAGGGAGGGGAGGCGCAGGGGAGTCCTACTCCCACCGGGAGTAGGACTCCTCCCCCCAATCCTAATCCAATTAGGACTCCCGGGGGGAAAAGAGAGAGAAGGGGGGCTGGCCCCTTATCCTATTACTAATAGGACTTGGGGGGGGGGCGCCGGCCAGCTAGTGGGCTTCCCTTTTCTCTTTTCCACTAAGGCCCAATAGGCCCATTAGTCTCCCGGGGGGTTCCGGTAACCCTCCCGGTATTCCGGTAAAATCCCGATTTCACCCGGAACACTTCCGATGTCCAAACATAGGCTTCCAATATATCAATCTTTACGTCTCGACCATTTCGAGACTCCTCGTCATGTCCGTGATCTCATTCGGGACTCCGAACAACCTTCGGTACATCAAAATGCATATACTCATAATAACTGTCATCGTAACGTTAAGCGTGCGGACCCTACGGTTCGAGAACAATGTAGACATGACCGAGACACGTCTTCAGTCAATAACCAATAGCGGGACCTGGATGCCCATATTGGCTCCTACATATTCTACGAAGATCTTTATCGGTCAGACCGCATAACAACATACGTTGTTCCCTTTGTCATCGGTATGTTACTTGCCCGAGATTCGATCGTCGGTATCCAATACCTAGTTCAATCTCGTTACCGGCAAGTCTCTTTACTCGTTCCGTAATATATCATCTCACAACTAACATATTAGTTGCAGTGCTTGCAAGGCTTATGTGATGTGCATTACCGAGAGGGCCCAGAGATACCTCTCCGACAATCGGAGTGACAAATCCTAATCTCAAAATACGCCAACCCAACATCTACCTTTGGAGACACCTGTAGTACTCCTTTATAATCACCCAGTTACGTTGTGACGTTTGGTAGTACCCAAAGTGTTCCTCCGGTAAACGGGAGTTGCATAATCTCATAGTCATAGGAACATGTATAAGTCATGAAGAAAGCAATAGCAACATACTAAACGATCGGGTGCTAAGCTAATGGAATGGGTCATGTCAATCAGATCATTCAACTAATGATGTGACCTCGTTAATCAAATAACAACTCCTTTGTCTATGGTTAGGAAACATAACCATCTTTGATTAACGAGCTAGTCAAGTAGAGGCATACTAGTGACACTCTGTTTGTCTATGTATTCACACATGTATTATGTTTCCGGTTAATACAATTCTAGCATGAATAATAAACATTTATCATGATATAAGGAAATAAATAATAACTTTATTATTGCCTCTAGGGCATATTTCCTTCAGTCTCCCACTTGCACTAGAGTCAATAATCTAGATCACATCACCATGTGATTAACATCAATACATCATCATGTGATTAACACCCATAGTTCACATCGTCATGTGACCAACACTCAAAGGGTTTACTAGAGTCAGTAATCTAGTTCACATCTCTATGTGATTAACACCCAAAGAGTACTAAGGTGTGATCATGTTTTGCTTGTGAGATAATTTTAGTCAACGGGTCTGTCACATTCAGATCCGTAAGTATTTTGCAAAATTCTATGTCTATAATGCTCTGCATGGAGCTACTCTAGCTAATTGCTCCCACTTTCAATATGTATCCAGATTGAGACTTTAGATTCATCTGGATCAGTGTCAAAAACTTGCATCGACGTAACCCTTTACGACGAACCTTTTGGTCACGTCCATAATTGAGAAACATATCCTTATTTCACTAAGGATAATTCTGACCGCTGTCCAGTGATCTACTCCTAGATCACTATTGTACTCCCTTGCCAAATCAGTGCAGGGTATACAATAGATCTGGTACACAGCATGGCATACTTTATAGAACCTATGAATGAGGCATAGGGAATGACTTTCATTCTCTTTCTATCTTCTGCCGTGGTCGGGCTTTGAGTCTTTACTCAACTTCACACCTTGTAACACAGGCAAGAAACTTTTTCTTTGACTGTTCCATTTTGAACTACTTCAAAATCTTGTCAAGGTATGTACTTATTGAAAAACTTATCAAGCGTCTTGATCTATCTCTATAGATCTTGAAGCTCAATATGTAAGCAGCTTCACCGAAGTCGTTCTTTGAAAAACTCCTTTCAAACACTCCTTTATGCTTTACAGAATAATTCTACATTATTTCCGATCAACAATATGTCATTCACATATACTTATCAGAAATGCTGTAGTGCTCCCACTCACTTTCTTGTAAATACAGGCTTCACCGCAAGTCTGTATAAAACTATATGCTTTGATCAACTTATCAAAGCGTATATTCCAACTCCGAGATGCTTGCACCAGTCCACAGATGGATCGCTGGTGCTTGCACATTTTGTTAGCACCTTTCGGATTGACAAAACCTTCTGTTGCATCATATACAACTCTTCTTTAATAAATCCATTAAGGAATGCAGTTTTGTTTATCCACTTGCCAGATTTCATAAAATGCGGCAATTGCTAACATGATTCGGACAGACTTTAAGCATAGATACGAGTGAGAAAATCTCATCGTAGTCAACACCTTGAACTTGTCGAAAACCTTTTGCGACAATTCTAGCTTTGTAGATAGTAACACTACTATCAGCATCCGTCTTCCTCTTGAAGATCCATTTATTTTCTATGGCTTGCCGATCATCGGGCAAGTCAACCAAAGTCCATACTTTGTTCTCATACATGGATCATATCTCAGATTTCATGGCTTCAAGCCACTTTGCGGAATCTGGGCTCACCATTGCTTCTTCATAGTTCGTAGGATCATCATGATCTAGTAGCATGACTTCCAGAACAGGATTACCGTACCACTCTGGCGCGGATCTTTATTCTGGTTGATCTACGAGGTTCAGTAGTGTCTTGTTCTGAAGTTTCATGATCATCATCATTAGCTTCCTCACTAACTGGTGTAGGTGTCACAGAAACATTTTTCTGTGATGTACTACTTTCCAATAAGGGAGCAGGTACAGTTACCTCGTCAAGTTCTACTTTCCTCCCACTCACTTCTTTCGAGAGAAACTCCTTCTCCAGAAAGTTTCCGAATTTAGCAACAAAAGTCTTGCCTTCGGATCTGTGATAGAAGGTGTATCCAACAGTTTCCTTTGGATATCCTATGAAGATGCACTTCTCCGATTTGAGTTTTGAGCTTATCAGGATGAAACTTTTTCATATAAGCATCGCAACCCCAAACTTTAAGAAACGACAACTTTGGTTTCTCGCCAAACCATAGTTCATAAGGCGTCGTCTCGACGGATATAGATGGTGCCCCTTTTTAACGTGAATGCAGCTGTCTCTAATGCATGACCCAAAAACAATAGTGGTAAATCGGTAAGAGACATCATAGATTGCACTATATCAAATAAAGTACGGTTATGACGTTCGGACACACCATTATGATGTGGTGTTCCAGGTGGCGTGAGTAGTGAAACTATTTCACATTGTTTTAACTGAAGACCAAACTCGTAACTCAAATATTTGTCTCCACGATCAGATCGTAGAAACTTTATTTTCTTGTCACGATGTTTTTCACTTCACTCTGAAATTCTTTGAACTTTTCAAATGTTTCAGACTTATGTTTCATCAAGTAGATATACCCATATCTGCTTAAATCATCTGTGAAGGTGAGAAAATAACGATATCCGCCACGAGCCTCAATATTCATCGGACCACATACATCGGTATGTATGATTTCCAATAAATCTGTTGCTCTCTCCATAGTACCGGAGAACGGTGTTTTGGTCATCTTGCCTATGAGGCACGGTTCGCAAGTACCAAGTGATTCATAATCAAGTGGTTCCAAAAGCCCATCAGTATGGAGTTTCTTCATGCGCTTTACACCGATATGACCTAAACAGCAGTGCCACAAATAAGTTGCACTATCATTATTAACTTTGCATCTTTTGGTTTCAATATTATGAATATGTGTATTATTAAGATCGAGATCCAATGAACTATTTTCATTGGGTGTGTAACCATATTAGGTTTTATTCATGTAAACAGAACAACAATTTATTCTCTTACTTAAATGAATAACCGTATTACAATAAATATGATCAAATCATATTCATGTTCAACGCAAACACCAAATAACACTTATTTAGGTTTAACACTAATCCCGAAATTATAGGGAGTGTGCGATGATGATCATATCAATCTTGGAACCACTTCCAACACACATCGTCACTTCACCCTTAACTAGTCTCTGTTTATTCTGCAACTCCCGTTTTGAGTTACTACTCTTAGCAACTGAACTAGCATCAAATACTAAGGGGTTGCTATAAACACTAGTAAAGTACACATCAATAACATGTATATCAAATATACTTATGTTCACTTTGCCATCCTTCTTATCCGCCAATCACTTGGGGTAGTTCCGCTTCCAGTGACCAGTCCCTTTGCAGTAGAAGCACTTAGTCTCAGGCTTAGGATCAGACTTGGGCTTCTTCACTTGAGCAGCAACTTGCTTGCCGTTCTTCTTGAAGTTCCCCTTCTGCCCTCTGCCCTTTTCTTGAAACTAGTGGTCTTGTCAACCATCAACACTTGATGTTTTTCTTGATTTCTACCTTCATTGATTTCAGCATCACGAAGAGCTTGGGAGTTGTTTCCGTTATCCCTTGCATATTATAGTTCATCACGAAGTTCTGCTAACTTGGTGATGGTGACTAGAGAATTCTGTCAATCACTATCTTATCTGGAAGATTAACTCCCACTTGATTCAAGCGATTGTAGTACCCAGACAATCTGAGCACTTGCTCACTAGTTGAGCGATTCTCTTCCATCTTTTAGCTATAGAACTTGTTGGAGACTTCATATCTCTCAACTCGGGTATTTGCTTGAAATATTAACTTCAACTCCTGGAACATCTCATATGGTCCATGACGTTCAAAACGTCTTTGAAGTCCCGATTCTAAGCCATTAAGCATGGTGCACTAAACTATCAAGTAGTCATCATATTGAGCCAGCCAAACGTTCATAACGTCTGCATCTGCTCCTGCAATAGGTCTGTCACCTAGCGGTGCATCAAGGACATAATTCTTTTGTGCAGCAATGAGGATAAACCTCAGATCACGGATCCAATCCGCATCATTGCTACTAACATCTTTCAACACAATTTTCTCTAGGAACATATCAAAATAAACACAGGGAAGCAACAACGCGAGCTATTGATCTACAACATGATTTGCAAAATACTACCAGGACTAAGTTCATGATAAGTTTAAGTTCAGTTAATCAAATTACTTAGGAACTCCCACTTAGATAGACATCCCTCTAATCCTCTAAGTGATCACGTGATCCAAATCAACTAAACCATAACCGATCATCACGTGAGATGGAGTAGTTTTCAATGGTGAACATCGTCATGTTGATCATATCTACTATATGATTCACGCTCGACCTTTCGGTCTCTGTGTTCCGAGGCCATATCTGCATATGCTAGGCTCGTCAAGTATAACCTGAGTATTCTGCGTGTGCAAAACTGGCTTGCACCCGTTGTAGATGGACGTAGAGCTTATCACACCCGATCATCACGTGGTGTCTGGGCACGACGAACTTTGGCAACGGTGCATACTCAGGGAGAACACTTCTTGATAATTTAGTGAGAGATCATCTTATAATGCTACCGTCAATCAAAGCAAGATAAGATGCATAAAAGGATAAACATCACATGCAATCAATATAAGTGATATGATATGGCCATCATCATCTTGTGCTTGTGATCTCCATCTCCGAAGCACCGTCATGATCACCATCGTCACCGACGCGACACCTTGATCTCCATCGTAGCATCGTTGTCGTCTCGCCAATCTTATGCTTCCACGACTATTACTACCGTTTAGTAATCTAGTAAAGCATTACATCGCGATTGCATTGCATACAATAAAGCGACAACCATATGGCTCCTGCCAGTTGCCGATAACTTAGTTACAAAACATGATCATCTCATACAATAAAATCAGCATCATGCCTTGACCATATCACATCACAACATACCCTGCAAAAACAAGTTAGACGTCCTCTACTTTGTTGTTGCAAGTTTTACGTGGCTGCTACGGGCTTAAGTAAGAACTCATCTCACCAACGCATCAAAACCACAACGATAGTTCGGCAAATAGACTCCGTTTTAACCTTCTCAAGGACCGGGCGTAGTCACACTTGGTTCAACTAAAGTTGGAGAGACAGTCTTCCGCAAGCCATCTGTGTGCAAAGCACGTCGAGCGAACCGGTCTCGCGTAAGAGTACGCGTAAGGTTGGTCCGGATCGTCTCAACCAACAATACCGCCGAACCAAAGTATGACATGCTGGTAGGCAGTATGACTTGTATCACCCACAACTCACTTGTGTTCTACTCGTGCATATAACATCAAACCATAATACCTAGGCTCGGATGCCACTGTTGGGGAACGCAGTAATTTCGAAAATTTTCCTACGCACACGCAAGATCATGGTGATGCACAGCAACGAGAGGGGAGAGTGTTGTCTACGTACCAACGCAGACCGACTGCGGAAGCGATCACACAACATAGAGGAAGTAGTCGTACGTCTTCTTCCCGATCCGACCGATCCAAGCACCGTTACTCCGGCACCTCCGAGTTCTTAGCACACGTTCAGCTCGATGACGATCCCCGGGCTCCGATCCAGCAAAGCTTCGGGGAGGAGTTCCGTCAGCACGACGGCATGGTGACGATCTTGATGTACTACCGACGCAGGGCTTCGCCTAAGCACTACAACGGTACGATCGAGGTGGAATTTGGTGGCAGGGGGCACCGCACACGGCTAAGGAGCGATCTCAAGGATCAAGTTGTGTGTCTTGGGGTGCCCCCTGCCCCCGTATATAAAGGTTGGAGGAGGGGAGCCGGCCGGCCAAGGGAGGGGAGGCGCAGGGGAGTCCTACTCCCACCGGGAGTAGGACTCCTCCCCCCAATCCTAATCCAATTAGGACTCCCGGGGGGGAAAGAGAGAGAAGGGGGGCCGGCCCCTTATCCTATTCCTAATAGGACTTGGGGGGGCGCCGGCCAGCTAGTGGGCTTCCCTTTTCTCTTTTCCACTAAGGCCCAATAGGCCCATTAGTCTCCCGGGGGGTTCCGGTAACCCTCCCGGTATTCCGGTAAAATCCCGATTTCACCCGGAACACTTCCGATGTCCAAACATAGGCTTCCAATATATCAATCTTTACGTCTCGACCATTTCGAGACTCCTCGTCATGTCCGTGATCTCATCCGGGACTCCGAACAACCTTCGGTACATCAAAATGCATAAACTCATAATAACTGTCATCGTAACGTTAAGCGTGCGGACCCTACGGTTCGAGAACAATGTAGACATGACCGGGACACGTCTCCGGTCAATAACCAATAGCGGGACCTGGATGCCCATATTGGCTCCTACATATTCTACGAATATCTTTATCGGTCAGACCGCATAACAACATACGTTGTTCCCTTTGTCATCGGTATGTTACTTGCCCGAGATTCGATCGTCGGTATCCAATACCTAGTTCAATCTCGTTACCGGCAAGTCTCTTTACTCGTTCCGTAATATATCATCTCACAACTAACATATTAGTTGCAGTGCTTGCAAGGCTTATGTGATGTGCATTACCGAGAGGGCCCAGAGATACCTCTCCGACAATCGGAGTGACAAATCCTAATCTCAAAATACGCCAACCCAACATCTACCTTTGGAGACACCTGTAGTACTCCGTTATAATCACCCAGTTACGTTGTGACGTTTGGTAGTACCCAAAGTGTTCCTCCGGTAAACGGGAGTTGCATAATCTCATAGTCATAGGAACATGTATAAGTCATGAAGAAAGCAATAGCAACATACTAAACGATCGGGTGCTAAGCTAATGGAATGGGTCATGTCAATCAGATCATTCAACTAATGATGTGACCTCGTTAATCAAATAACAACTCCTTTGTCTATGGTTAGGAAACATAACCATCTTTGATTAACGAGCTAGTCAAGTAGAGGCATACTAGTGACACTCTGTTTGTCTATGTATTCACACATGTATTATGTTTCCGGTTAATACAATTCTAGCATGAATAATAAACATTTATCATGATATAAGGAAATAAATAATAACTTTATTATTGCCTCTAGGGCATATTTCCTTCATAATTGTGACCATTCTTACAGCGAGCACATGGACAAGGCATAAAACCATCCGCCCGCTTGTTTGCCTCAGCCGCAAGCAGAAAAGTATGCATGCCCTCAACGAACTGGGGAGAGCATCGGTCATCGTACATCCATTGCCGGCTCATCTTCATTACACAACACCGAATAGACCAAATTAATACAAGTTCATACATAAAGTTCATACAACACTTAAATGCAACAAACAAATAACTCTCTAGCTAAAGCATTAAAATGCAACAACAAATACGATCAAGATTGCAACTAAGGTAACAATGGATCCAACAGCATAATGATACCAAGCCTCACTATCGATGGCATATTTTCTAATCTTTCTAATCTTCAAGCGCATTTTCTCCATCTTGATCTTGTGATCATCGACGACATCGGCAACATGCAACTCCAATTCCATCTTCTCCCCCTCAATTCTTTTCAACTTTTCTTTCAAGTACTCGTTTTCTCTTTCAACTAAATTTAACCTCTCGGCAATAGGGTCGGTTGGAATTTCCGGTTCACATACCTCCTAGAAAAAATTTCTATGTCAACTTGATGGGCATAATTTGTCATCAACACGAAATGCAACTAGTTTTAAAAGAGAATATACATACCACATCCGAATCATAACAAGGACTAGGTACGACGGGGACGGATATCAAAACCATGGCACTATATGTATAACAAACAACGTACGAGTAAGATAATTATACGAGTAACTATATATCCAAATCACACAAACATAAATTTTTATATAAAATTTCATGAACAAGAGGCTCACCACAAGGTGGTGCCAGCGACGGGACGGTGCGGGCGATCGACGGTGGCTACGATGGAGATTTAGAAGGCACTAAGTAAACCACACCTACATATGCAAACTAAGTGTTATTTTTGACCTCAAATTGCATATAAATCAAATACTAGCATATATATATATATATATATATATCCTCCCAAATTACTAAACTCACAAATTAATCACTATATAAAGCATTGCAAGAGCTAATCTAGCAATGAGAGATGAAAGGACAAAGTTGCTAACCTTTGTGATCATTTGAATGGATGGGGGCCTTCAAATCTTGACAAATTTTGGGCAAAATGTGTGATGAGCTCGAGAGGAAGAGGGGAAGAACAGAGAGGAGAGGGGAAAGGGGAAGAACAGAGCGAGCTCGGGTGGACGAAGGGTTTATGTAGGACGACCTTTAGTACCGGTTTGTGCCAAGAACCGGTACTAAAGGGGCTGGAGGGGCCCCATTCTGACAACATCCTGCCACCACTCTCATTAGTATCGGTTCGTGGCATGAACCGGTGCTAAAGGTTCGCCACGAACCGGTACTAATGAAAGCGGCCCGGCTAGCCGTTGGAACCGGTACTAATGTATACATTAGTGCCGGCTCAAATACAAACCGGCACTAATGTGCTTCACGTTTGATCCTTTTTCTACTAGTGTTAGACTGATCCATATTGAACTTTTTCAATATCTTATCAAGGTATGTGCTTTGTGAACGACCTATGAGGCATCTTGATCTATCTCTATAGATCTTGATGCCTAATATATAAGCAGCTTCTCCAAGGTCCTTCATTGAAAAACTCTTATTCAAGTGGGCCTTAATGCTGTCCAAAAGTTCTATATCATTTCCCATCAAAAGTATGTCATCTACATATAATATGAGAAATGCTACAGAGCTCCCGCTTACTTTCTTGTAAACGCAGGCTTCTCCGTAAGACTGCATAAACCCAAACGCTTTGATCATCTCATCAAAGCGAATGTTCCAACTCCGAGATGCTTGCACCAGCCCATAAATCGAGCGTTGGAGCTTGCACACCTTGTCAGCATTCTTAGGATCGACAAAACCTTCCGGCTGCATCATATACAATTCTTCCTTAAGGAAACCATTAAGGAATGCCGTTTTGACATCCATTTGCCACATCTCATAATCATAGAATGCGGCAATTGCTAACATGATTCGGACGGACTTTAGCTTCGCTACGGGTGAGAAAGTCTCATCGTAGTCAACCCCTTGAACTTGTCGATAACCCTTAGCGACAAGCCTAGCTTTATAGATGGTCACATTACCATCCGCGTCTGTCTTCTTCTTAAAGATCCATTTATTTTCTATGGCTTGCCGATCATCAGGCAAGTCAGTCAAAGTCCATACATTGTTTTCATACATGGATCCTATCTCGGATTTCATGGCTTCCAGCCATTTGTCGGAATCCGGGCCCGCCATTGCTTCTTCATAGTTCGAAGGTTCACCGTTGTCTAACAACATGATTTCCAAGACAGGGTTGCCGTACCACTCTGGTGCGGAACATGTCCTTGTGGACCTACGAAGTTCAGTAGCAACTTGATCTGAAGTTTCATGATCATCATCATTAACTTCCTCTCTAGTCGGTGCAGGCACCTCAAGAACATTTTCTTGAGTTGCGCCACTTTCCGGTTCAAGAGGTAATACTTCATCAAGTTCTACTTTCCTCCCACTTACTTCTTTCGAGAGAAACTCTTTCTCTAGAAAGGATCCATTATTGGCAACAAAGATCTTGCGTTCGGATCTGAGGTAGAAGGTATACCCGATGGTTTCTTTAGGGTATCCTATGAAGATGCATTTTTCTGACTTGGGTTCGAGCTTTTCAGGTTGAAGTTTCTTGACATAAGCATCGCATCCCCAAACTTTTAGAAACGATAGCTTAGGTTTCTTTCCAAACCATAATTCATACGGTGTCGTCTCAACGAATTTCGACGGAGCCCTATTTAAAGTGAATGTGGCAGTCTCTAAAGCATAGCCCCAAAATGATAGCGGTAAATCGGTAAGAGACATCATAGATCGCACCATATCTAATAGAGTGCGATTACGACGTTCGAAACTATTCCACATTTTCTTAAGTGTGTGCCAAATTCGTGACTCAAGTATTCTCCCCCACGATCTGATCGCAAGAACTTGATTTTCCTGTCACGTTGATTCTCAACCTCACTCTGAAATTCCTTGAACCTTTCAAAGGTCTCAGACTTGTGTTTCATTAAATAGACATACCCATATCTACTCAAGTCATCAGTGAGGGTGAGAACATAACGATAGCCACCGCGAGCCTCAACACTCATTTGACCGCACACATCAGTATGTATGATTTCCAATAAGTTGGTTGCTCGCTCCATTGTTCCTGAGAACGGAGTCTTGGTTATTTTACCTATGAGGCATGGTTCGCACGTGTCAAATGATTTGTAATCAAGAGACTCTAAAAGTCCATCTGCATGGAGCTTCTTCATGCGTTTGACACCTATGTGACCAAGGCGGCAGTGCCACAAGTATGTGGGACTATCATTATCAACTTTACATCTTTTGGTATTCACACTATGAATATGTGTAGCATTACGCTCGAGATTCATTAAGAATAAACCATTCACCATTGGAGCATGACCATAAAACATATCTCTCATATAAATAGAACAACCATTATTCTCGGATTTGAATGAGTAGCCATCTCGAATTAAACGAGATCCTGATACAATGTTCATGCTCAAAGCTGGCACTAAATAACAATTATTGAGGTTTAAAACTAACCCTGTAGGTAAATTTAGAGGTAGCGTGCCGACGGCGATCACATCGACCTTGGAACCATTCCCGACGCGCATTGTCACCTCGTCCTTCGCCAGTCTCCGCTTATTCAGCAGCTCCTGCTTTGAGTTACAAATGTGAGCAACTGCACTGGTATCAAATACCCAGGAGCTACTACGAGTACTGGTAAGGTACACATCAATTACATGTATACCACATATACCTTTCGTGATGCCGGCCTTCTTGTCCACTAAGTATTTAGGGCGGTTCCGCTTCCAGTGACCATTTCCCTTGCAATAAAAGCACTCAGTCTCGGGCTTGGGTCCATTCTTTGGCTTCTTCCCAGCAGCTTGCTTACCGGGCGCGGCAACTCCCATGCCGTCCTTCTTGAAGTTCTTCTTTCCCTTGCCTTTCTTGAACTTAGTGGTTTTATTCACCATCAACACTTGATGTTCCTTTTTGACTTCTACCTCTACTGATTTCAGCATTGCAAATACTTCAGGAATGGTCTTTTCCATCCCCTGCATATTGAAGTTCATCACAAAGCTCTTGTAGCTCGGTGGAAGCGACTGAAGGATTCTGTCAATGACCGCGTCATCTGGGAGATTAACTCCCAGCTGAGTCAAGCGGTTATGTAACCCAGACATAGTGAGTATGTGCTCATTGACAGAACTGTTTTCCTCCATCTTACAGATGAACAACTTGTCAGAGACTTCATATCTCTCGACCCGGGCATGAGCTTGAAAAACCATTTTCAGCTCTTCGAACATCTCATATGCTCCGTGTCTCTCAAAACACTTTTGGAGCCCCGGTTATAAGCTGTAAAGCATGTCGCACTGAACGAGGGAGTAATCACCGGAACGTGTCTGCCAAGCGTTCACAACGTCTTGTTCTACAGGGAGAGCAGGTGCTTCACCTAGCGGTGCTTGTAGGACATAATCTTTCTTGGCAGCTATGAGGATGATCCTCAGGTTCCGGACCCAGTCCGTATAGTTGCTGCCATCGTCTTTCAGCTTGGTTTTCTCTAGGAACGCATTGAAGTTGAGGACAACGGTGGCCATTTGATCTACAAGACATGTTGTAAAGGTTTTAGACTAAGTTCATGATAATTAAGTTCATCTAATCAAATTATTCAATGAACTCCCACTCAGATAGACATCCCTCCAGTCATCTAAGTATAACATGATTCGAGTTAACTAGGCCGTGTCTGATCATCACGTGAGACGGACTAGTCAACGTCGGTGAACATCTTCATGTTGATCGTATCTTCTATACGACTCATGCTCGACCTTTCGGTCTTCTGTGTTCCGAGGCCATGTCTGTACATGCTAGGCTCGTCAAGTCAACCTAAGTGTTTGCATGTGTAAATCTATCTTACACCCGTTGTATGTGAACGTTGGAATCTATCACACCCGATCATCACGTGGTGCTTCGAAACAACGAGCTGTCGCAACGGTGCACAGTTAGGGGGAACACTTTCTTGAAATTATTATGAGGGGTCATCTTATTTACTACCGTCGTTCTAAGTAAACAATATGTAAAACGTGATAAACATCACATGCAATCAAATAATAATAGTGACATGATATGGCCAATATCACATAGCTCCTTTGATCTCCATCTCGGGGCTCCATGATCATCTTGTCACCGGCATGACACCATGATCTCCATCATCGTGTCTCCATGAAGTTGCTCGCCAACTATTACTTCTACTACTATGGCTAACACGTTTAGCAATAAAGTAAAGTAATTTACATGGCGTTTCTCAATGACACGCAGGTCATACAAAAAATAAAGACAACTCCTATGGCTCCTGCCGGTTGTCATACTCATCGACATGCAAGTCGTGATTCCTATTACAAGAACATGATCTCATACATCACATATATTATTCATCATTCATCACAACTTTGGCCATATCACATCACAAAACACTTGCTGCAAAAACAAGTTAGACGTCCTCTAATTGTTGTTGCAAGTTTTACGTGGCTGCAAGAGGGTTCTAGCAAGAACGTTTTCTTACCTACGTTAAAGCCACAACATGATTTGTCAACTTCTATTTACCCTTCATAAGGACCCTTTTTGTCGAATCCGCTCCAACTAAAGTGGGAGAGACAGACACCCGCCAGCCACCTTATGCAACTAGTGCATGTTAGTCGGTGGAACCGGTCTCACGTAAGCGTACGTGTAAGGTTGGTCCGGGCCGCTTCATCCCACAATACCGCTGAAGCAAAATAAGACTAGTAGCGGCAAGAAAGTTGACAACATCTACGCCCACAACAAATTGTGTTCTACTCGTGCAAAGAGAACTACGCATAGACCTAGCTCATGATGCCACTGTTGGGGAACGTTGCAGAAAACAAAAAGTTTCCTACGGTTTCACCAAGATCCATCTATGAGTTCATCTAGCAACGAGTGATCGGATTGCATCAACATACCTTTGTAGATCGCGAGCGGAAGCGTTCAAGAGAACGGGGATGAGGGAGTCATACACGACGTGATCCAAATCACCGGAGATCCTAGCGCCGAATGGACGGCACCTCCGCGTTCAACACACGTACGGTCAGCGTGACGTCTCCTCCTTGATCTAGCAAGGGGGAGGAGAGGTTGATGAAGATCCAGCAGCACGACGGCGTGGTGGTGGATGAAGCAGTCACCGTAGCAGGGCTTCGCCGTTCTTCTGCGAGAGGGAGAGGTGTAGCAGGGGAGAGGGAGGCGCCAAGAGTCAAGGGTGCGGCTGCCCCTCCCTCCCCCCTTTATATAGGCTCCCCAAAGGGGGCCGCCGGCCCTAGGAGATGGGATCTCCTAGGGGAGGGGGGGGGGGCGGCGGCCAAGGGTGGAGTGGCCCCCAAGGCAAGTGGGGCGCCCCCCCCCACCCTAGGGTTTCCAACCCTAGGCGCAGGGGGTGGGCCAAGGGGGGCGCACCAGCCCACTATGGGCTGGTTCCCCTCCCCACTTCAGCCCATGGGGCCCTTCGGGATGGGTGGCCCCACCCGGTGGACCCCCGGGACCCATCCGGTGGCCCCAGTACAATACCGGTGACCCCCGAAACTCTCCCGATGGCCGAAATGAAGGAAATATGCCCTAGAGGCAATAATAAAGTTATTATTTATTTCCTTATATCATGATAAATGTTTATTATTCATGCTAGAATTGTATTAACCGGAAACATAATACATGTGTGAATACAGAGACCAACAGAGTGTCACTAGTATGCCTCTACTTGACTAGCTCGTTAATCAAAGATGGTTATGTTTCCTAACCATGAACAAAGAGTTGTTATTTGATTAACGAGGTCACATCATTAGTTGAATGATCTGATTGACAAGACCCATTCCATTAGCTTAGCACCCGATCGTTTAGTATGTTGCTATTGCTTTCTTCATGACTTATACATGTTCCTATAACTATGAGATTATGCAACTCCCGTTTACCGGAGGAACACTTTGGGTACTGCCAAACGTCACAACGTAACTGGGTGATTATAAAGGAGTACTACAGGTGTCTCCAATGGTGGATGTTGGGTTGGCGTATTTCAAGATTAGGGTTTGTCACTCCGATTGTCGGAGAGGTATCTCTGGGCCCTCTCGGTAATGCACATCACTTAAGCCTTGCAAGCATTACAACTAATGAGTTAGTTGTGGGATGATGTATTACAGAACGAGTAAAGAGACTTGCCGGTAACGAGATTGAACTAGGTATTGGATACCGACGATCGAATCTCGGGCAAGTAACATACCGATGACAAAGGGAACAACGTATGTTGTTATGCGGTCCGACCGATAAAGATCTTCGTAGAATATGTAGGAACCAATATGGGCATCCAGGTCCCGCTATTGGTTATTGACCGGAGACATGTCTCGGTCATGTCTACATTGTTCTCGAACCGTAGGGTCCGCACGCTTAACGTTACGATGACAGTTATTATGAGTTTATGCATTTTGATGTACCGAAGGTTGTTCCGAGTCCCGGATGTGATCACGGACGTGACGAGGAGTCTCGAAATGGTCGAGACGTCAAGATTGATATATTAGAAGCCTATGTTTGGACACCGGAAGTGTGCCGGGTGAAATCAGGATTTTACCGGATTACCGGGAGGGTTACCGGAACCCCCCGGGAGCCAAATGGGCCAACATGGGCCTTAGTGGAAAGGTGAGAGGGCAGCCCACATAGGGCTGCGCCTCCCCCCCTCTCCCTAGTCCTATTAGGACTAGGACAGGGGCCGGCCAACCTTTCTCTCTCTCCCCTTTAAGGAATCCTAGTTGGACTAGGATTGGAGGGGGGAGTCCTACTCCCGGTAGGAGTAGGACTCCTCCTGCGCCTCCCTCTCTTTGGCCGGCCAGCCCCCCTCCCTCCAACCTTTATATACGGGGGCAGGGGACACCCCAAGACACACAAGTTGATCCTTGAGATCGTTCCTTAGCCGTGTGCGGTGCCCCCTGCCACCAAATTCCACCTCGATCATACCGTTGTAGTGCTTAGGCGAAGCCCTGCGTCGGTAGTACATCAAGATCGTCACCACGCCGTTGTGCTGACGGAACTCTTCCTCGACGCTTTGCTGGATCGGAGCCCGAGGATCGTCATCGAGATGAACGTGTGCTAAGAACTCGGAGGTGCCGGAGTAACGGTGCTTGGATCGGTCGGATCGGGAAGAAGACGTACGACTACTTCCTCTACGTTGTGTGATCGCTTCCGCAGTCGGTCTGCGTTGGTACGTAGACAACACTCTCCACTCTCGTTGCTATGCATCACCATGATCTTGCGTGTGCGTAGGAAATTTTTTGAAATTACTACGTTCCCCAACACGAAACTGCACTTCCTATATATAATTCTTCACCTCCGGACTATTCCTGAGCTCCTCGTGACGTCCGGGATCTCATCCGGGACTCCGAACAACTTTCGGTTTACTGCATATTCATATCTCTACAACCCTAGCGTCACCGAACCTTAAGTGTGTAGACCCTACAGGTTCGGGAGACATGTAGACATGACCGAGACGGCTCTCCGGTCAATAACCAACAGCAGGATCTAGATACCCATGTTGGCTCCCACATGCTCCTCGATGATCTCATCGGATGAGCCACGATGTCGAGGATTCAAGCAACCCCGTATACAATTCCCTTTGTCAATCGGTACATTACTTGCCCGAGATTCGATCGTCGGTATCCTAATACCTCATTCAATCTCGTTACCGGCAAGTCACTTTACTCGTACCGTAATGCATGATCCCGTGACCAGACACTTGGTCACTTTGAGCTCATTATGATGATGCATTACCGAGTGGGCCCAGAGATACCTCTCCGTCATACGGAGTGACAAATCCCAGTCTTGATCCGTGTCAACCCAACAGACACTTTCGGAGGTACCCGCAGTATACCTTTATAGTCACCCAGTTACGTTGTGACGTTTGGTACACCCAAAGCATTCCTACGGTATCCGGGAGTTACACGATCTCATGGTCCAAGTAAAAGATACTTGACATTGGAAAAACTCTAGCAAACAAACTATACGATCTTGTGCTATGTTTAGGATTGGGTCTTGTCCATCACATCATTCTCCTAATGATGTGATCTCGTTATTAATGACATCCAATGTCCATAGTCAGGAAACCATGACTATCTGTTGATCAACGAGCTAGTCAACTAGAGGCTTACTAGGGACATGTTGGTGTCTATGTATTCACACATGTATTACGATTTCCGGATAACACAATTATAGCATGAATAAAAGACAATTATCATGAACAAGGAAATATAATAATAATACTTTTATTATTGCCTCTAGGGCATATTTCCAACAGTCTCCCACTTGCACTAGAGTCAATAATCTAGTTACATTGTGATGAATCGAACACCCATGGAATTCTGGTGTTGATCATGTTTTGCTCTAGGGAGAGGTTTAGTCAATGGATCTGCTACATTCAGATCCGTATGTACTTTACAAATATCTATGTCTCCATCTTGAACATTTTCACGAATGGAGTTGAAGCGACGCTTGATGTGCCTGGTCTTCCTGTGAAACCTAGGCTCCTTGGCAAGTGCAATAGCTCCAGTGTTTTCACAGAAGAGTTTGATCGGCCCCGACGCATTGGGTATGACTCCTAGGTCGGTGATGAACTCCTTCACCCAAATTGCTTCATGCGCTGCCTCCGAGGCTGCCATGTACTCCGCTTCACATGTAGATCCCGCCACGACGCTCTGCTTGCAACTGCACCAGCTTACTGCCCCACCATTCAAAATATACACGTATCCGGTTTGTGACTTAGAGTCATCCAGATCAGTGTCGAAGATAGCATCGACGTAACCCTTTACGACAAGCTCTTCGTCACCTCCATAAACGAGAAACATTTCCTTAGTCCTTTTCAGGCAATTCAGGATATTCTTAACCGCTGTCCAGTGTTCCTTGCCGGGATTACTTTGGTACCTTCCTACCAAACTTACGGCAAGGTTTACATCAGGTCTGGTACACAGCATGGCATACATAATAGACCCTATGGCTGAGGCATAGGGGATGACACTCATCTCTTCTATATCTTCTGCCGTGGTCGGACATTGAGCTGAGCTCAAGTTCACACCTTGCAACACACGCAAGAACCCCTTCTTAGACTGATCCATATTGAACTTTTTCAATATGTTATCAAGGTATGTGCTTTGTGAAAGACCTATGAGGTGTCTTGATCTATCTCTATAGATCTTGATGCCTAATATATAAGCAGATTCTCCAAGGTCCTTCATTGAAAAACTCTTATTCAAGTGGGCCTTAATGCTGTCCAAAAGTTCTATATCATTTCCCATCAAAAGTATGTCATCTACAAATAATATGAGAAATGCTACAGAGCTCCCACTCACTTTCTTGTAAACGCAGGCTTCTCCATAAGTCTGCATAAACCCAAACGCTTTGATCATCTCATCAAAGCGAATGTTCCAACTCCGAGATGCTTGCACCAGCCCATAAATCGAGCGTTGGAGCTTGCACACCTTGTCAGCATTCTTAGGATCGACAAAACCTTCTGGCTGCATCATATACAATTCTTCCTTAAGGAAACCATTAAGGAATGCCGTTTTGACGTCCATTTGCCATATCTCATAATCATAGAATGCGGCAATTGCTAACATGATTCGGACGGACTTCAGCTTCGCTACGGGTGAGAAAGTCTCATTGTAGTCAACCCCTTGAACTTGTCGATAACCCTTAGCGACAAGCCTAGCTTTATAGATGGTCACATTACCATCCGCGTCTGTCTTCTTCTTAAAGATCCATTTATTTTCTATGGCTCGCCGATCATCGGGCAAGTCAGTCCAAGTCCATACTTCGTCTTCATACATGGATCCTATCTCGGATTTCATGGCTTCCAGCCATTTGTCAGAATCCGGGCCCTCCATTGCTTCTTCATAGTTCGAAGGTTCATCGTTGTCTAACAACATGATTTCCAAGACAGGGTTGCCGTACCACTCTGGTGCGGAACGTGTCCTTGTGGACCTACGAAGTTCAGTAGCAACTTGATCTGAAGTTTCATGATCATCATCATTAACTTCCTCTCTAGTCGGTGCAGGCACCTCAGGAACATTTTCTTGAGTTGCGCCACTTTCCGTTTCAAGAGGTAATACTTCATCAAGTTCTACTTTCCTCCCACTTACTTCTTTCGAGAGAAACTCTTTCTCTAGAAAGGATCCATTATTGGCAACAAAGATCTTTCCTTCGGATCTGAGGTAGAAGGTATACCCAATGGTTTCTTTAGGGTATCCTATGAAGACGCATTTTTCCGACTTGGGTTCAAGCTTTTCAGGTTGAAGTTTCTTGACATAAGCATCGCATCCCCAAACTTTTAGAAACGACAGCTTAGGTTTCTTTCCAAACCATAATTCATACGGTGTCGTCTCAACGGATTTCGACGGAGCCCTATTTAAAGTGAATGCGGCAGTCTCTAAAGCATAGCCCCAAAATAATAGCAGTAAATCGGTAAGAGACATCATAGATCGCACCATATCTAATAGAGTGCGATTACGACGTTCGGAACTATTCCACATTTTCTTAAGTGTGTGCCAAATTCGTGACTCAAGTATTCTCCCCCACGATCTGATCGCAAGAACTTGATTTTCCTGTCACGTTGATTCTCAACCTCACTCTGAAATTCCTTGAACCTTTCAAAGGTCTCAGACTTGTGTTTCATTAAATAGACATACCCATATCTACTCAAGTCATCAGTGAGGGTGAGAACATAACGATAGCCACCGCGAGCCTCAACACTCATTTGACCGCACACATCAGTATGTATGATTTCCAATAAGTTGGTTGCTCACTCCATTGTTCCTGAGAACGGAGTCTTGGTCATTTTACCTATGAGGCATGGTTCACATGTGTCAAATGATTCGTAATCAAGAGACTCTAAAAGTCCATCTGCATGGAGCTTCTTCATGCGTTTGACACCTATGTGACCAAGGCGGCAGTGCCACAAGTATGTGGGACTATCATTATCAACTTTACATCCTTTGGTATTCACACTATGAATATGTGTAGCACTACGCTCGAGATTCATTAAGAATAAACCATTCACCATTGGAGCATGACCATAAAACATATCTCTCATATAAATAGAACAACCATTATTCTCAGATTTGAATGAGTAGCCATCTCGAATTAAACGAGATCCTGATACAATGTTCATGCTCCAAGCTGGCACTAAATAACAATTATTGAGGTTTAAAACTAACCCTGTAGGTAAATGTAGAGGTAGCGTGCCGACGGCGATCACATCGACCTTGGAACCATTCCCGACGTGCATCGTCACCTCGTCCTTCGCCAGTCTCCGCTTATTCCGCAGCTCCTGCTTTGAGTTACAAATGTGAGCAACTGCACCGGTATCGAATACCCAGGAGCTACTACGAGTATTGGTAAGGTACACATCAATTACATGTATATCACATATACCTTTCGTGATGACGGCCTTCTTGTCCGCTAAGTATTTGGGGCAGTTCCGCTTCTAGTGACCATTTCCCTTGCAATAAAAGCACTAAGTCTCGGGCTTGGGGTCCATTCTTTGGCTTCTTCCCGGCAGCTTGCTTACCGGGCGCGGCAACTCCCATGCCGTCCTTCTTGAAGTTCTTCTTACCCTTGCCTTTCTTGAACTTAGTGGTTTTATTCACCATCAATACTTGATGTTCCTGTTTGAATTCTACCTCTGCAGATTTCAGCATTACAAATACTTCAGGAATGGCCTTTTCCATCCCCTGCATATTGAAGTTCATCACAAAGCTCTTGTAGCTCGGTGGAAGCGACTGAAGGACTCTGTCAATGACCGCATCATCCGGGAGATTAACTCCCAGCTGAGTCAAGCGGTTATGTAACCCAGACATAGTGAGTATGTGCTCACTGACAGAACTGTTTTCTTACATCTTACAGCTGAAGAACTTGTCGGAGACTTCATATCTCTCGACCCGGGCATGAGCTTGAAAAACCATTTTCAGCTCTTCGAACATCTCATATGCTCCGTGTCTCTCAAAACGCTTTTGGAGCCCCGGTTCTAAGCTGTAAAGCATGCCGCACTGAACGAGGGAGTAATCATCGGAACGTGTCTGCCAAGCGTTCATAACGTCTTGTTCTACAGGGAGAGCAGGTGCTTCACCTAGCGGTGCTTGTAGGACATAATCTTTCTTGGCAGCTATGAGGATGATCCTCAGGTTCCGGACCCAGTCCATATAGTTGCTGCCATCGTCTTTCAGCTTGGTTTTCTCTAGGAACGCATTGAAGTTGAGGACAACGGTGGCCATTTGATCTACAAGACATGTTGTAAAGGTTTTAGACTAAGTTCATGATAATTAAGTTCATCTAATCAAATTATTCAATGAACTCCCACTCAGATAGACATCCCACTAGTCATCTAAGTATAACATGATCCGAGTTAACTAGGCCGTGTCCGATCATCACGTGAGACGGACTAGTCAACGTCGGTGAACATCTTCGTGTTGATCGTATCTTCTATACGACTCATGCTCGACCTTTCGGTCTTCCGTGTTCCGAGGCCATGTCTGTACATGCTAGGCTCGTCAAGTCAACCTAAGTGTTTGCATGTGTAAATCTGTCTTACACCCGTTGTATGTGAACGTTGGAATCTATCACACCCGATCATCACGTGGTGCTTCGAAACAATGAACTGTCGCAACGGTGCACAGTTAGGGGGAACACTTTCTTGAAATTATTATGAGGGATCATCTTATTTACTACCGTCGTTCTAAGTAAACAAGATGTAAAACATGATAAACATCACATGCAATCAAATAATAATAGTGACATGATATGGCCAATATGACATAGCTCCTTTGATCTCCATCTTGGGGCTCCATGATCATCTTGTCACCGGCATGACACCATGATCTCCATCATCGTGTCTCCATGAAGTTGCTCGCCAACTATTACTTCTACTACTATGGCTAACACGTTTAGCAATAGAGTAAAGTAATTTACATGGCGTTTCTCAGTGACATGCAGGTCATACAAAAAATAAAGACAACTCCTATGGCTCCTGCCGGTTGTCATACTCATTGACATGCAAGTCGTGATTCCTATGACAAGAACAGGATCTCATACATCACATATATCATTCATCATTCATCACAACTTTGGCCATATCACATCACAAAACACTTGCTGCAAAAACAAGTTAGACGTCCTCTAATTGTTGTTGCAAGTTTTACGTGGCTGCAAGAGGGTTCTAGCAAGAACGTTTTCTTACCTAAGTTAAAGCCACAACGTGATTTGTCAACTTCTATTTACCCTTCATAAGGATCCTTTTCGTCGAATCCGCTCCAACTAAAGTGGGGGAGACAGACACCCGCCAGCCACCTTATGCAACTAGTGCATGTTAGTCGGTGGAACCGGTCTCACGTAAGCGTACGTGTAAGGTTGGTCCGGGCCGCTTCATCCCACAATACCGCTGAAGCAAAATAAGACTAGTAGCAGCAAGAAAGTTGACAACATCTACGCCCACAACAAATTGTGTTCTACTCGTGCAAAGAGAACTACGCATAGACCTAGCTCATGATGCCACTGTTGGGGAACGTTGCAGAAAACAAAAAATTTCCTATGGTTTCACCAAGATCCATCTATGAGTTCATCTAGCAATGAGTGATCGGATTGCATCTACATACCTTTGTAGATCGCGAGCGGAAGCGTTCAAGAGAACGGGGATGAGGGAGTCGTACTCGACGTGATCCAAATCACCGGAGATCCTAGCGCCGAACGGACGGCACCTCCGCGTTCAACACACGTACAGTCAGCGTGACGTCTCCTCCTTCTTGATCTAGCAAGGGGGAAGGAGAGGTTGATGAAGATCCAGCAACACGACGGCGTGGTGGTGGATGCAGCAGTCACCGCAGCAGGGCTTCGTCGTTCTTCTGCAAGAGGGAGAGGTGTAGCAGGGGAGAGGGAGGCGCCAAGAGTCAAGGGTGCGTCTGCCCCTCCCTCCCCCCTTTATATAGGCTCCCCAAAGGGGGGCGCCGGCCCTAGGAGATGGGATCTCCTAGGGGGGCGCCGGCCAAGGGTGGAGTGGCCCCCAAGGCAAGTGCCCCCCCACCCTAGGGTTTTCAACCCTAGGCGCAAGGGGTGGGCCAAGGGGGGCGCACCAGCCCACTATGGGCTGGTTCCCCTCCCCACTTCAGCCCATGGGGCCCTCCGGGATGGGTGGCCCCACCCGGTGGACCCCCGGGACCCATCCGGTGGTCCCGGTACAATACCGGTGACCCCCGAAACTCTCCTGATGGCCGAAACTGCACTTCCTATATATAATTCTTCACCTCCGGACCATTCCTGAACTCCTCGTGACGTCCGGGATCTCATCCGGGACTCCGAACAACTTTTGGTTTACTGCATATTCATATCTCTACAACCCTAGCGTCACCGAACCTTAAGTGTGTAGACCCTACGGGTTCGGGAGACATGTAGACATGACCGAGACGGCTCTCCGGTCAATAACCAACGGCGGGATCTAGATACCCATGTTGGCTCCCACATGCTCCTCGATGATCTCATCGGATGAACCACGATGTTGAGGATTCAAGCAACCCCGTATACAATTCCCTTTGTCAATCGGTACGTTACTTGCCCGAGATTCGATCGTCGGTATCCTAATACCTCGTTCAATCTCGTTACCGGCAAGTCACTTTACTCGTACCGTAATGCATGATCCCGTGACCGGACACTTGGTCACTTTGAGCTCATTATGATGATGCATTACCGAGTGGGCCCAGAGATACCTCTCCGTCATACGGAGTGACAAATCCCAGTCTTGATCCGTGTCAACCCAACAGACACTTTCGGAGATACCCGTAGTATACCTTTATAGTCACCCAGTTATGTTGTGACGTTTGGTACACCCAAAGCATTCCTACGGTATCCGGGAGTTACATGATCTCATGGTCCAAGGAAAAGATACTTGACATTGGAAAAACTCTAGCAAACGAACTATACGATCTTGTGCTATGTTTAGGATTGGGTCTTGTCCATCACATCATTCTCCTAATGATGTGATCTCGTTATCAATGACATCCAATGTCCATAGTCAGGAAACCATGACTATCTGTTGATCAACGAGCTAGTCAACTAGAGGCTTACTAGGGACATGTTGGTGTCTATGTATTCACACATGTATTACGATTTCCGGATAACACAATTATAGCATGAATAAAAGACAATTATCATGAACAAGGAAATATAATAATAATCCTTTTATTATTGCCTCTAGGGTATATTTCCAACAATTTTGCGGGGCGCAGAGACCGCATGCGGCTTCAGGAGGAGGATTTGGCGCCCAAAGTGCTACGGACGGTGCTTCGGGTCTTGACTGGTGATCCTTCCCCAGGCAGCCTACGGAGCGGCGGCGTCCTTCTATACCTTTGTTCCGGCAGGGCCAATTTCATGAAGCAGATGCCCAGCTTCGACGAGTGGGGGCTGCGCTCGGCTGGCCTCACGGGGCCACGCGAGAACCCAGTTGTCGTGGTTGCTCCCCCCGCCGCCCACAATGATCCCTCCCTAGGCGACAGAGCGGGAAGAGAGCCGGCGGGAGCTGAGGTGGCTGAGTCGAGGTGGTGGCGCCACGTGAAGCCTCGAAGGCGGTGTCTCCCGAGGCCCGCCCTGGGGCGGCGGTTGATGCAGGGTTTTGGCCTTCGGCTCCTGAGGCCAGGGCTCCCGAACCCCCAACCGTTCTTCGCGAGGCGATGCCTGACGGTGCCCCCTTAGCTGACTCCTCCGGCGCCGACAATCCTGAGGCTTCTTCTGCGCCCCAGGCTGACCCCCGCCCCAGGCGCTTGGGTCGGTTTCGTGTAGACTTCGAGGCCCTTCGCAAGAGGAAGGAGGCCTCAGGCGGCAGCGACCGCCCTTGCCGCTTGTTGAAGTGTAGGAAGTACTTTGCCATGGACAAGTAAGCCTTCTTCTTTCCCTGCTCACTTGCTCTGTTATCCTTGTGGCTGATCGTGGCCCTTCAGGTCCCGCCTTGCTGAGTCCGTCGAGTCGACCCAAGAGCCAGCCCCCGCAGCTTCGCCCCCTTTGCTGGCTCCGGGTCCGCCGAGCTCAGGTGGCGCCCTCGCTGCTGGACCTGTTCGTGGAGTGACCTGCTCCATAGGGTGCCTCGAGCTTGCTCGCCCGATGCCCTTTCTTCGCGAGTCTTCTTGGGGCACGTCAGGCTTGCCCCGTGCCCCTTCTCTGGTCATAGAAGGAGAATGGCTGAGGTCTGTCCTTGGCTCCTCCTCCATGGGTGGATCAATGCCGGGCCGGACTCTCAGGGCGGTCCACCCGGCGACGGCTGGGGCGGCAGCCCCCTGCCCCACGCCTGGAGGGGGCTTACCGCCCCGGGGATCTCTGCATGCCCCAGCGGAAGAGGGTGATGTGGAAGAGGTGCTCAGGCGTGCTCGGGAGCATCGTGACCTTCGTGAAGAGTTCCTCCAGGGGGCGGCGGATGCGGTGAGCCGGATCGGGGCAGAGCTTGCTAGCGAGGATGCACGCCTCGAGGCCGAAGGTTTGCGCCTTGCTGAGGAGAGGTGCAAAATAAAGGTTGCCGTAGCCCTCGCGCGTCATCAACGTGATCTTGACAATGCGAAGGCTGAGGCATCGCTGGCAGCTTCGCGGGAGGCCTGCTCCCTGGCCATTGAGGAGCCCCGGGAGGCAGACCGGTGGCGCAAGGATGCGGAGGAGCGTGCACGGGAGCTCCAAGCCTGGAGCAACTCCCTGGAGCAGCAAGTGGAATTGCGCCAGGCGGCCCTTGAGCCGATGGGGGCGGCCTCTGTCGACCGGGTGGAGCTTTTGAAGCGCGAGGAGGTGCTGACGCTGGAGGCCGCCGAGCGCAACCTTGACCTTGAGCGGTTGGAGACGAGGAGCGCCTGGTGGCCTAGGCGGGGGATGACGTTGCCGCGCACGAAGCCCAAGCCCAGGAAGAAGTCGATTGCCGCGTGGCGGAAGCTCGCTCGGCCCTCGAGCGCGAACACGGGACGAGGTTGGGGCTGATCAAGGCCGAGGCCGAGGGCGGGACCGCAGCCCTCAGGGCCAAACTGACCAGAGCAACGCGGCGTGCGGACTCCTCCGCAGCCGCCCTCGGCGCAGCGCAGGCGGAGCTGTCCTCTTCCCGGGCTGAGCAGCTTCTTCTTCAACAGAGGGTCGATGACGCCGAGGCCGTCGCGCAGCAAAGTGAGGATGAGCTCCGTCAGCGGCGGGTTCTCGAGCATGTGCAGGCCCCCATGCTTCAAACGCTCCGAGAGAGGGCCAACACAACTTTGGGCTATGTCTGTGAGGCCGCTGCTAGGGAGCCGCACGAGGTCAACTACGCCGGCAACCTCCAATTTTTCACTGATGTGGTGATGCTTCTAGAGAACCGGTCCGAGAGGTCCCGCTGGCTTGTCGAAGAGAGGAGCCGGGCCTTGCTCGGGCGTGCCTTCTCCCGTGTCTTCAGCTATCTGCAGGACAGGGATCCCCACTTCGACTTCGACGCTGCCATCGCACCCGTGCCCATTGCCGTCCAAGGTGACCTGGCGCGGTGGGTGGAGGACAACATGGACGCCCTCGTCACGGCCTTCGCGTCTGATGACGACGGCGTGGTCATGGGCGCCAATGAAGGCGATGTTGTGGATGATCCTGGTGATGATGGGGGTGCTGGCGGCGGTGGTGACAATGTCGACGACGCCAGTGACGCTTCCGAGGGCGCCCCAGAAGACGTGGTGAGTGATATGTCCGACTGACCGCATGTCTCCACAGTTTATCCTGCATGAAGAAGACTCGGGCTTGGCCCTGAAGAATATAAGAGCATTTTGGGAGGGGAGGCCCCTCATGTAAGGATTTGTAATCCGTACTCTGGTGAGCACAACGTTATGCGTGAGTTTGGTCGCTAGCCCGGTGATGGTTTGGTTGATTCGTTTACCTTTCGGCCCTGGCGTGCCCTGAGCGGGCCCGCGCGGGGGGGGGGGGGGGGGGGGGGATGCTACGCCTCCGGCGTCCCTCGATTAACCTGCTGACCCTGTGACGAGGACCTCCGGAGAGGGTGCGGAGACAGTGGTCCTGGCTGTAGGCGTGCCTGGCCCGACCCGGCTCACGGGGGGCTTGTGAGGGGGGGGGGGGAAGCTGACGCTAGTTTGGGGCGTAAATCCGAAACCAGAATGCGAGAGATTGCTCGAACGAGACTAAACACCCCCTCCCCGAATGCACGCAAGCTTCAAACTCAAATCCAACTTAAATCCAAATCAAAGAAACTTGCCGACAAGGAAGAAGCAAAAAAGCAAAAAGGCAGAAGAAAAGCAAAAAAAGCCGCGTCCGGCACCTAGTCTAGTCTTCGACGTCTTCTCACCAGCGCAGAGCTAAGTGCTGCCACTGGGCGTGGGTGGGAGCCCCAGGGCTTGAGGCCGGCGCTCCTGAGACTTCGGGGCGTGTATAGCCCCACTCATTATTACGTGAGAGTGTCACGGGGCGGCGAGCTTCACAGGCACTGGGCCTTCTTCACAGGTACTGGCCTTGCTTCATATCGCCAGACGAGGGCCCCGCCTTGCGCCTCACTCTGCCGCCATTGACGGCGACCGGAAACCAAGGACGACGCCAATGGGGTAGAGCGGTCGCCAGCGGTTCCCCCGATGACCACGGGTCCTCCGCCGGGGGCAGGCCATGGGGCACCTCCCTGGCAGAGGGCCTACCTCCTGAGAACATCTTGACCCGACCGCCGCGAGGGTGAGCCCGAATCTCGGCCCCTTTCCTGAAGCCCCCTGCACCCTCCTCCCGAGGGATAAGAGGCTGCAGCGTTGGGGCAGGCGTCCGCGGCGGCGACCTGTACCTCCTGCGACCCATGGTTAGTGTAAGCTTGCTCTTGAGGGATGTGTGGTACCAGATAGTTGCTGCTGTCGGCGCGATTATCGATGCTCTCTTGGGGTTCCTGAAAGAGCTCGGCTTCCGGCGCCTCCTCGTCCCAGCCGGGCTCGAGGAACGAGCCGTGACCTTCTTCCAGCTCACGCCCTTGATCCACCATGCGGGGTACATAGGCCTCCGGGGCGACCACCTCGTGGACCTCGCTATAGCGCCCCGCATGCCACGCAGTCTGGCTTGGGGCGTCGCCTTGTATGTGATGACTGTTGGGGAACGTAGTAATTTCGAAAATTTTCCTACGCACACGCAAGATCATGGTGATGCATAGCAACAAGGGGGAGAGTCTGATCTACGTACCCTTGTAGATCGCAACGAAGCGTTGACACAACGTAGAGGAAGTAGTCGTACGTCTTCTTCCCGATCCGACCGATCCAAGCACCGTTACTCCGGCACCTCCGAGTTCTTAGCACACGTTCAGCTCGATGACGATCCTCGGGCTCCGATCCAGCAAAGCGTCGAGGAAGAGTTCCGTCAGCACGACGACGTGGTGACGATCTTGATGTACTACCGACGCAGGGCTTCGCCTAAGCTCTACAACGATATGACCGAGGTGGAATTTGGTGGCAGGGGGCACCGCACACGGCTAAGGAACGATCAACAATGATCAACTTGTGTGTCTATGGGGTGCCCCCTGCCCCCGTATATAAAGGAGCAGGGGGAGGGGTTCGGCCGGCTAGGGAGAGGGGCGCAGGAGGAGTCCTACTCCTACCGGGAGTAGGACTCCCCCCCAATCCTATTCCTAATAGGATTCTCCAAAGAGAAGAGAGAAAGAGGGGGCCGGCCCCTTCTCCTAGTCCTAATAGGACTAGGGAAGAGGGGGGAGGCGCGCAGCCCTTGTGGGCAGCCCCTTTCACTTTTCCACTAAGGCCCAATAGGCCCATTTGCCTCCCGGGGGGTTCCGGTAACCCTCCCGGTATTCCGGTAAAATCCCGATTTCACCCGGAACACTTCCGATGTCCAAACATAGCCTTCCAATATATCAATCTTTACGTCTCGACCATTTCGAGACTCCTCGTCATGTCCGTGATCACATCCGGGACTCCGAACAACCTTCGGTACATCAAAATGCATAAACTCATAATAACTGTCATCGTAACGTTAAGCGTGCGGACCCTACGGTTCGAGAACAATGTAGACATGATCGAGACATGTCTCCGGTCAATAACCAATAGCGGGACCTGGATGCCCATATTGGCTCCTACATATTCTACGAAGATCTTTATCGGTCAGACTGCATAACAACATACGTTGTTCCCTTTGTCATCGGTATGTTACTTGCCCGAGATTCGATCGTCGGTATCCAATACCTAGTTCAATCTCGTTACTGGCAAGTCTCTTTACTCGTTCCGTAATACATCATCTCATAACTAACATCTTAGTTATTATGCTTGCAAGGCTTATGTGATGTGTATTACCAAGAGGGCCCAGAGATACCTCTCCGACAATCGGAGTGACAAACCCTAATCTCGAAATACGCCAACCCAACATCTACCATTGGAGACACCTGTAGTACTCCTTTATAATCACCCAGTTACGTTGTGACGTTTGGTAGTACCCAAAGTGTTCCTCCGGTAAACGGGAGTTGCATAATCTCATAGTTATAGGAACATGTATAAGTCATGAAGAAAGCAATAGCAACATACTAAACGATCGGGTGCTAAGCTAATGGAATGGGTCATGTCAATCAGATCATTCAACTAATGATGTGACCTCGTTAATCAAATAACAACTCTTTGTTCATGGTTAGGAAACATAACCATCTTTGATTAACGAGCTAGTCAAGTAGAGGCATACTAGTGACACTCTGTTGGTCTATGTATTCACACATGTATTATGTTTCCGGTTAATACAATTCTAGCATGAATAATAAACATTTATCATGATATAAGGAAATAAATAATAACTTTATTATTGCCTCTAGGGCATATTTCCTTCAGTCTCCCACTTGCACTAGAGTCAATAATCTAGATTACACAGTAATGATTCTAACACCCATGGAGCCTTGGTGCTGATCATGTTTTGCTCGTGGAAGAGGCTTAGTCAACGGGTCTGCAACATTCAGATCCGTATGTATCTTGCAAATCTCTATGTCTCCCACCTGGACTAAATCCCGGATGGAGTTGAAGCGTCTCTTGATGTGTTTGGTCCTTTTGTGAAATCTGGATTCCTTTGCCAAAGCAATTGCACCAGTATTGTCACAAAAGATTTTCATTGGACCCGATGCACTAGGTATGACACCTAGATCGGATATGAACTCCTTCATCCAGACTCCTTCGTTCGCTGCTTCCGAAGCAGCTATGTACTCCGCTTCACATGTAGATCCCGCTACGACGCTTTGTTTAGAACTGCACCAACTGACAGCTCCACCGTTTAAAGTAAACACGTATCCGGTTTGCGATTTAGAATCGTCCGGATCAGTGTCAAAGCTTGCATCAACGTAACCTCTTACGGTGAGCTCTTTGTCACCTCCATATACGAGAAACATATCCCTAGTCCTTTTCAGGTATTTCAGGATGTTCTTGACCGCTGTCCAGTGATCCACTCCTGGATTACTTTGGTACCTCCCTGCTAAACTTATAGCAAGGCACACATCAGGTCTGGTACACAGCATTGCATACATGATAGAGCCTATGGCTGAAGCATAGGGAACATCTTTCATTTTCTCTCTATCTTCTGCAGTGGTCGGGCATTGAGTCTGACTCAACTTCACACCTTGTAACACAGGCAAGAACCCTTTCTTTGCTTGATCCATTTTGAACTTCTTCAAAATCTTGTCAAGGTATGTGCTTTGTGAAAGTCCAATTAAGCGTCTTGATCTATCTCTATAGATCTTTATGCCTAATATGTAAGCAGCTTCCCCGAGGTCTTTCATCGAAAAACTTTTATTCAAGTATCCCTTTATGCTATCCAGAAATTCTATATCATTTCCAATCAGCAATATGTCATCCACATATAATATCAGAAATGCTACAGAGCTCCCACTCACTTTCTTGTAAATACAGGCTTCTCCAAAAGTCTGTATAAAGCCAAATGCTTTGATCACACTATCAAAGCGTTTATTCCAACTCCGAGATGCTTGCACCAGTCCATAAATGGATCGCTGGAGTTTGCATACTTTGTTAGCTCCCTTTGGATCGACAAAACCTTCTGGTTGCATCATATACAACTCTTCTTCCAGAAATCCATTCAGGAATGCAGTTTTGACATCCATCTGCCATATTTCATAATCATAAAATGCGGCAATTGCTAACATGATTCTGACGGATTTAAGCATCGCTACGGGTGAGAAGGTCTCATCGTAGTCAACCCCTTGAACTTGTCGAAAACCTTTTGCGACAAGTCGAGCTTTATAGACAGTAATATTACCGTCAGCGTCAGTCTTTTTCTTGAAGATCCATTTATTCTCAATTGCTTGCCGATCATCGGGCAAGTCAACCAAAGTCCATACTTTGTTCTCATACATGGATCC
Organism: Triticum aestivum; assembly: GCF_018294505.1. Taxonomy (NCBI): domain Eukaryota; kingdom Viridiplantae; phylum Streptophyta; class Magnoliopsida; order Poales; family Poaceae; genus Triticum; species Triticum aestivum. The sequence continues at coordinate 37,221,578 of NC_057809.1, forward strand.
CATCTCAGATTTCATGGCCTCAAGCCACTTTGCGGAATCTGGGCTCACCATCGCTTCTTCATAGTTCGTAGGTTCATCATGATCTAGTAGCATGACTTCCAGAACTGGATTACCGTACCACTCTGGTGCGGATCTTACTCTGGTTGATCTACGTGGTTCAGTAGTATCTTGTCCTGAAGCTTCATGATCATCATCATTAGCTTCCTCACTAATTGGTATAGGTGTCGCAGAAACAGTTTTCTGTGATGTACTATTTTCCAATAAGGGAGCAGGTACAGTTACCTCGTCAAGTTCTACTTTCCTCCCACTCACTTCTTTCGAGAGAAACTCCTTCTCTAGAAATGATCCATTCTTAGCAACGAATGTCTTGCCTTCGGATCTGTGATAGAAGGTATACCCAACAGTTTCCTTTGGGTATCCTATGAAGACACATTTCTCCGCTTTGGGTTCGAGCTTATCAGGTTGAAGCTTTTTCACATAAGCATTGCAGCCCCAAACTTTAAGAAACGACAACTTTGGTTTCTTGCCAAACCATAGTTCATAAGGCGTCGTCTCAACGGATTTTGATGGTGCCCTATTTAACGTGAATGCGGCCGTCTCTAAAGCATAACCCCAAAACGATAGCGGTAAATCAGTAAGAGACATCATAGATCGCACCATATCCAGTAAAGTACGATTACGACGTTCGGACACACCATTACGCTGTGGTGTTCCGGGTGGCGTGAGTTGCGAAACTATTCCACAATTTTTCAAATGTACACCAAACTCGTAACTCAAATATTCTCCTCCACGATCAGATCGTAGAAACTTTATTTTCTTGTTACGATGATTTTCAACTTCACTCTGAAATTCCTTGAACTTTTCAAATGTTTCAGACTTATGTTTCATTAAGTAGATATACCCATATCTGCTTAAATCATCTGTGAAGGTGAGAAAATAACGATATCTGCCACGAGCCTCAATATTCATCGGACCACATACATCGGTATGTATGATTTCCAATAAATCTGTTGCTCTCTCCATAGTACCGGAGAACGGTGTTTTAGTCATCTTGCCTATGAGGCACGGTTCGCAAGTACCAAGTGATTCATAATCAAGTGGTTCCAAAAGCCCATCAGTATGGAGTTTCTTCATGCGCTTTACACCGATATGACCTAAACGGCAGTGCCACAAATAAGTTGCACTATCATTATCAACTCTGCATCTTTTGGCTTCTACATTATGAATATGTGTATCACTACTATCGAGATTCAACAAGAATAGACCACTCTTCAAAGGTGCATGACCATAAAAGATATTACTCATATAAATAGAACAACCATTATTCTATGATTTAAATGAATAACCGTCTTGCATTAAACAAGATCCAGATATAATGTTCATGCTCAACGCTGGCACCAAATAACACTTATTTAGGTCTAATATTAATCCCGAAGGTAGATGTAGAGGTAGCGTGCCGACCGCGATCACATCGACTTTGGAACCGTTTCCCACGCGCATCGTCACCTCGTCCTTTGCTAGCGTCCGCTTATTCTGTAGTCCCTGTTTCGAGTTACAAATATTAGCAACAGAACCAGTATCAAATACCCAGGTGCTACTGCGAGCTCTAGTAAGGTACACATCAATAACATGTATATCACATATACCTTTGTTCACCTTGCCATCCTTCTTATCCGCCAAATACTTGGGGCAGTTCCGCTTCCAGTGACCAGTCTGCTTGCAGTAGAAGCACTCAGTTTCAGGCTTAGGTCCAGACTTGGGTTTCTTCTCCTGAGCAGCAACTTGCTTGCTGTTCTTCTTGAAGTTCCCCTTCTTCTTCCCTTTGCCCTTTTTCTTGAAACTAGTGGTTTTGTTCACCATCAACACTTGATGCTCCTTCTTGATTTCTACCTCCGCAGCTTTCAGCATTGCGAAGAGCTCGGGAATAGTCTTGTTCATCCCTTGCATATTATAGTTCATCACAAAGCTCTTGTAGCTTGGTGGCAGTGATTGGAGAATTCTGTCAATGACGCAATCATCTGGAAGATTAACTCCCATCTGAATCAAGTGATTATTATACCCAGACATTTTGAGTATATGTTCACTGACAGAACTGTTCTCCTCCATCTTGCAGCTATAGAACTTATTGGAGACTTCATATCTCTCAATTCGGGCATTTGCTTGAAATATTAACTTCAACTCCTGGAACATCTCATATGCTCCATGACGTTCAAAACGTCGTTGAAGTCCCGATTCTAAGCCGTAAAGCATGGCACACTGAACTATCGAGTAGTCATCAGCTTTGCTCTGCCAGACGTTCATAACATCTGGTGTTGCTCCAGCAGCAGGCCTGGCACCTAGCGGTGCTTCTAGGACGTAATTCTTCTGTGCAGCAATGAGGATAATCCTCAGGTTACGGACCCAGTCCGTGTAATTGCTACCATCATCTTTCAACTTTGCTTTCTCAAGGAACGCATTAAAATTCAACGGAACAACAGCACGAGCCATCTATCTACAATCAACATAAACAAGCAAGATACTATCAGGTACTAAGTTCATGATAAGTTTAAGTTCAGTTAATCATATTACTTAGGAACTCCCACTTAGATAGACATCCCTCTAATCCTCTAAGTGATCACGTGATCCAAATCAACTAAACCATAACCGATCATCACGTGAGATGGAGTAGTTTTCAATGGTGAACATCGTCATGTTGATCATATCTACTATATGATTCACGCTCGACCTTTCGGTCTCTGTGTTCCGAGGCCATATCTGCATATGCTAGGCTCGTCAAGTTTAACCTGAGTATTCTGCGTGTGCAAAACTGGCTTGCACCCGTTGTAGATGGACGTAGAGCTTATCACACCCGATCATCACGTGGTGTCTGGGCACGACGAACTTTGGCAACGGTGCATACTCAGGGAGAACACTTCTTGATAATTTAGTGAGAGATCATCTTATAATGCTACCGTCAATCAAAGCAAGATAAGATGCATAAAAGGATAAACATCACATGCAATCAATATAAGTGATATGATATGGCCATCATCATCTTGTGCTTGTGATCTCCATCTCCGAAGCACCGTCATGATCACCATCGTCACCGGCGCGACACCTTGATCTCCATCGTAGCACCGTTGTCGTCTCGCCAATCTTATGCTTCCACGACTATCACTACCGCTTAGTAATAAAGTAAAGCATTACATCACGATTGCATTGCATACAATAAAGCGACAACCATATGGCTCCTGCCAGTTGCCGATAACTTGGTTACAAAATATGATCATCTCATACAATAAAATCAGCATCATGCCTTGACCATATCACATCATAACATGCCCTGCAAAAATAAGTTAGACGTCCTCTATTTTGTTGTTGCAAGTTTTACGTGGCTGCTACGGGCTTAAGTAAGAACTCATCTCACCTACGCATCAAAACCACAACGATAATTTGTCAAATAGACTCCGTTTTAACCTTCTCAAGGACCGGGCGTAGCCATACTTGGTTCAACTAAAGTTGGAGAGACAGTCTTCCGCAAGCCATCTGTGTGCATAGCACGTCGAGGGAACCGGTCTCGCGTAAGAGTACGCGTAAGGTTGGTCCGGATCGTCTCGTCCAACAATACCGCCGAACCAAAGTATGACATGCTGGTAGGCAGTATGACTTGTATCGCCCACAACTCACTTGTGTTCTACTCGTGCAAATAACATCAAACCATAAAACCTAGGCTCTGATATCACTGTTGGGGAACGTAGTAATTTCGAAAATTTTCCTACGCACACGCAAGATCATGGTGATGCATAGCAACGAGGGGGAGAGTCTGATCTACGTACCCTTGTAGATCGCAATGAAGCGTTGACACAACATAGAGGAAGTAGTCGTACGTCTTCTTCCCGATCCGACCGATCCAAGCACCGTTACTCCGGCACCTCCGAGTTCTTAGCACACGTTCAGCTCGATGACGATCCTCGGGCTCCGATCCAGCAAAGCGTCGAGGAAGAGTTCCGTCAGCACGACGGCGTGGTGACGATCTTGATGTACTACCGACGCAGGGCTTCGCCTAAGCTCTACAACGATATGACCGAGGTGGAATTTGGTGGCAGGGGGCACCGCACACGGCTAAGGAACGATCAACAATGATCAACTTGTGTGTCTATGGGGTGCCCCCTGCCCCCGTATATAAAGGAGCAGGGGGAGGGGTTCGGCCGGCTAGGGAGAGGGGCGCAGGAGGAGTCCTACTCCTACCGGGAGTAGGACTCCCCCCCAATCCTATTCCTAATAGGATTCTCCAAAGAGAAGAGAGAAAGAGGGGGCCGGCCCCTTCTCCTAGTCCTAATAGGACTAGGGAAGAGGGGGAGGCGCGCAGCCCTTGTGGGCAGCCCCTTTCACTTTTCCACTAAGGCCCAATAGGCCCATTTGCCTCCCGGGGGGTTCCGGTAACCCTCCCGGTATTCCGGTAAAATCCCGATTTCACCCGGAACACTTCTGATGTCCAAACATAGCCTTCCAATATATCAATCTTTACGTCTCGACCATTTCGAGACTCCTCGTCATGTCCGTGATCACATCCGGGACTCCGAACAACCTTCGGTACATCAAAATGCATAAACTCATAATAACTGTCATCGTAACGTTAAGCGTGCGGACCCTACGGTTCGAGAACAATGTAGACATGACCGAGACATGTCTCCGGTCAATAACCAATAGCGGGACCTGGATGCCCATATTGGCTCCTACATATTCTACGAAGATCTTTATCGGTCAGACCGCATAACAACATACGTTGTTCCCTTTGTCATCGGTATGTTACTTGCCCGAGATTCGATCGTCGGTATCCAATACCTAGTTCAATCTCGTTACTGGCAAGTCTCTTTACTCGTTCCGTAATACATCATCTCATAACTAACATCTTAGTTATTATGCTTGCAAGGCTTATGTGATGTGTATTACCGAGAGGGCCCAGAGATACCTCTCCGACAATCGGAGTGACAAACCCTAATCTCGAAATACGCCAACCCAACATCTACCATTGGAGACACCTGTAGTACTCCTTTATAATCACCCAGTTACGTTGTGACGTTTGGTAGTACCCAAAGTGTTCCTCCGGTAAACGGGAGTTGCATAATCTCATAGTTATAGGAACATGTATAAGTCATGAAGAAAGCAATAGCAACATACTAAACGATCGGGTGCTAAGCTAATGGAATGGGTCATGTCAATCAGATCATTCAACTAATGATGTGACCTCGTTAATCAAATAACAACTCTTTGTTCATGGTTAGGAAACATAACCATCTTTGATTAACGAGCTAGTCAAGTAGAGGCATACTAGTGACACTCTGTTGGTCTATGTATTCACACATGTATTATGTTTCCGTTAATACAATTCTAGCATGAATAATAAACATTTATCATGATATAAGGAAATAAATAATAACTTTATTATTGCCTCTAGGGCATATTTCCTTCAATGACGTGGTGGTCCGCCGAGGCAAAAGGCCGCGACGCGCATCCCTTCGTTGGCCTGGGGAAGGGCCGGCGCGATCTGTCGCCCGGTGTCGGCGGAGGTGTTGGCGCCGGACCGGCCCTGGGGCCCGCCTGAAATCGCGTGGGTGCGCATAATGCCATCGTGCGACCTGTCCTGGATCTGGGCGGCAGCTGGATGCAGAAAGGGGGCGCTTCTGAGGCGGCGGCGTCAAGTAGCTCGGCCACTCGCTCCAACAACACATCGCGGCCGCCTTCCAGCAAGCGGCACCGTAGTAGCTCTCGGGCCACCGTGAGCGCGGCCCTGGAGTTCGCCTGCTCCCGTCAGGTGTATGGCGCCGTGGCAGCGGCGTGGTTCGAGGCCCTTGCTACGGCCCGCACTTGCCGTGGCGTGAGGGCAGGCGGCGTCTGGCCGCGTCGCCCGCGCCCCGCAGCGCCCTGCGGAGCGCGAGCTGCCTGAGGCGCAAGGTCGGGGTCACCCTGAGATGGCGACACAGCGTGGGCGGGCCACGCCGCCCAGCGATTGGCGTTGGCAGCCGGGTTGCTTGACATCTGGGTGGAGAAGCGGCGGAACGCGACGCGGAGGAAGGAGGACTCCGGTGCACCCCTACCTGGCGCGCCAAATGTCGGGTTTCGGGTTCCGCCAGACCCTTGAGGTTTAAACACTGGGGTGCGCACGGAGATCTCCCCCCTACCGGTCTACGTCTGATCCTCTCGTGCGAACTAAGATGAAAATGATGAACAACACAAGGGACACGATGTTTATACTGGTTCGGGCCATCATTGTGATGTAATACCCTACTCCAGTGTGTGGTGTGGTGGATTGCCTCTGGGGCTGATGATGAACAGTACAAGGGAAGAACAGCCTCGCGAGAGGTGTTCTTGAGCTGGTGCGATGAACTGCTAGGGTGAGTTCAGTCGCCTCTCTCTCTGCTATGGTTCTACCAGATTTCCAGCCGTCGTGGTCATCGTCGTCCCTTCTCGATGTCTCGAGGTTTTTCTAGATGTCTCTACTCGGTGGTGGCTAGCTCTATTTATAGAGGCCCTGGGCCTCTCCCCGAATAATTGAACGGGAAGGGCGCCAACAATTGGCCATTTTGAAGGGGAACATCTAGTACAAGTTATCCTGATCAAAGGTGGTCTTCGGCTGCCAAAAGCACTAGCGATGACGCCGTCTTGGGCTCCACGGTGACCTCCGTCCTGCCGTCCGGCTGGTCTTGGTCTCGTTGCACCAGAATGGTAACCTTTGCCTGATGCCTTGGCCTGTGCTTGCCCCCTTTGCACCAAAGGGGAAACAAGGACACTGCGCAGGCCGGCGCCCGCCTGGTCTCGATCGTCATGACTTGCGTCACGGGTTCCTCGCGAGGTACTCCTGCCTTGATCTCCCGACCTCCTCGCGAGCCTGCCTGATGAGGCTGCCTCTGAGGAAGTTTCCTGTCGTCCGCCCCATGAGGCTTGGCCCCTCGCGAGGGTCTTGAGCTTGAGCTGATGAAAATGGGCCGCGCTAGGCCCCTATTTAAGACATGCCGCAGGCTGCAGGCAGGCAAGTCTGGGGACCCCCGTTCCCAGAACGCCGACAAGCCGCACTGTAGATTTGAAGCTACAAGACTGACATTTTCTATGCTGCTGCAAGTGGTCTGATCACCCCTCAGTACTCAGTAACAGGTGTGACCAGTGGCGGAGCTACTTGGAGGCCAACCTGGGCCATGGCCCCCCCAGCTCATAGGAAAACATGCAAATATGCCTTAATATTTGGTCTAATTTTCGACTAGAATCAGCCTAAAGCAATCATGTTTGCCCCCCCTTCAGCCTATGCCCCCCCATAATTTCATCTCAAGCTCCGCCACTGGGTGTAACCGTCTTCCTGATCTACCTGAAATGTTTATGTGCTTCCTTTGCTGATTGGGTGTACCGTGTAGGTCTGAATATTGACCTGAAAGCTAAAGCGTCTCCTCATTTCAGAACCAAGTGCAGCTCTTGGATGTTGTCTACCCCAGTGCGTACATTTTGCTCCCCTCATATATAGGCAGAAGTAGAAGCATTCGCACTTGCACATCTTTGCTACCTACAGACAACCGGAATCCTGTCAGTTGAAGTCCTGAGAGTTTGTCACCCATCTTCAAGGCAAGTTTATGCTGCTCTGCTGTTATCTTATCGTTTCATACATCTATGAAGAGTGTATGGGCCTGTCGAACGTGTCTTAATTGTTGGAGACAAACTCACGCACGAGGAACAATTTTCGTGTTGGATCTAGGTAGCTTGATCATGCATGCATGTGCATCAGCGTTACATGATGACTGTCCTCTCCATGCTTTGTCGCTGGCATTCTACAGCCGTGTCTTGATTGTTAGTGGCAAACTCATCTGCACCCCCAGGGCGGTTGGTGATTGCTGGTGTAAGGAATCACTGATTTAATCAGCATGTTGTTCCAGGTTGTGCTATCTGGTTCTGCTAACATCCTTTGTGGCGCTCCTATACAATGTGAGAAGGGGTAAGAAAGAGATCAAAATATATTACCAAAGTCTATTGATTATGCTTTGATGAGGTAAAATATTTCCCTTTTACAGGAGATGCTTTTTGGTGTTCATGTGTTAACATTAAGACATGCCATCTCAGAAATCTATAATGCTCGATCCAATATTTATCTCCTAGTATTAAATACCAAATAAAATTATGTTGAAGATACAATCATACTCATTTTTTCATTTGCGAATATGGATTATTGTTGTTACTAAGAACATTTAGATTTCATTTTTCCACCTGACCTACCCGTCATGATCAGTTCCATGATTTTATCAGAAATGCAAGCTTTATCATCTGAATAAATGTGTAGATATATACCCAAATACTAACTGAGCATATGAAGCCACCATTTGCAACGATGAATCTGCCTAGTTGATTTATGTGCAAGCAACCATCAGCCATGTGGCTTCCACCTGCCGTGTCCCATGCATGATAAGTGAGATCCATAAAATAAGGCTAATCATGAATCTTATGGTAGGTGTAATGCAACCGACAACCTTCTAGTTTTATGGTAGGCCTAACACCATTGTTGTTATCATTTACCACAAAAATGTAACCTGTAAAACAAACCTAATTAACAGAACCTAAAAAATTATTGACATCATACACATTTGCTTTTGTCATGCATATATTCATCACAAAGCCCCAAGAGATTATTATCAGTATCACAATATGGATCAAAACTTTGGTCTTTGTTTCTATAATTTCTGTACATCTGTACTGTATACTATACACATGGAAAAACTGTATCAAGATTGGCTCATCCTCAAAAAGGCGGATGCCAATTGCAGAGAGTAGAGTGATGTGGAGTATTTACGAGCTGAGAATGTTTAAAAGAGAAACTCTGTTCTGGACTAATTTCCTGAACAGATTTCCTGCTCCATTCTGAAGATCTCCGATGCTGCACTCTAACTCCTGCAATTGCTCCTCGCAAACAACAACCTTCTTCTTGTAAAATGCCTTGCAGACAAGAGACTGCTTTGGCATTTCAATTTGCTTCGACAAGAGATGTAGTGTGGACTCCAACAGAGAGATGCAGATCTCTCTTGCGTTGGTCAATAGCATGACCATCTTGTCGGATGCAGCCTTCTTGGAAGTCTTCTTGAAATGTTTCCTGGCCTTCTTTGCCAAGCGAGTAAAAGACTTGATCTTGGCTTGAGCAGCCGCATCATCTCCTTTTCTTAGAGCCACTTGCAGCTCTTGGATGATGACCACCATCTCGGCGAAGGTCTCTTGCATGGTGCTGCAGAGATCTAAGAGCTCAATGGAGCATCCCATCTCTCCATCCAACATGTTCCTCTGCTGGGAGGAGAAAACTTGGTGGCTTGGTAGGCAAATAATCTCTTCAAGACCATCGTAGATATTTGAAAGACTCCTGAGACCATCGCACATCGTGCTGATGGAATTGGAGGAAGAGATGCTTGCTTCTAGGCTCTGGAGTTCTTGCTCAACTTGGGTCTCACTGATGTGAGGCCTAGAAGGCAAACTTATCGATCTTTGGTGGAAAGCCATATCCCAGCTTAAAGCTTTTCTCTGTATTGTGGTTGAAGAGAGGAGGAGCAGAAAAGAACGCTTCTTAGTTTGATGTGTCTACTGCTCTGCTCAGACCTATTTATACATAAATGTACATGCAGTAGCATTTGATTGGTAGACATGAAGAATCACGCCATTACATCTCCCAGATGCTGTCTGCTATGCCTTGAGATTTGCCAGACGCATAGAGATCGCAACACTAAAGTCGTCTCGTGTTTAGTACATTGTTTTGTGCTACTGTCCAAACAATTGGCAGCAAGAACCAGCAGCGTGGTTTCGTCTGATGGTGGATCTTTCTTGCATGCTCAGGCCATTATTTAATGAGTTGCTAACCTAGCATTTAGCTGTGACATACCTGTATTTAATAATGTGTTTTCCTTGGTGGGCAAATTTGCAAATCACAGGTCAAAGCCTCGAGGTCGGAGCTGGCATGTTTAGGCCATGGTAGCAAGATCCATGTTAGCGGTTCAGTATATTATCCCCATTATTTCAGATTGAAGCTTCCAGCCACCAACCGTGTGAGTAGCATGACCATTTCATATCTAACCATTGCTGAAATAAGATTTTTGATGTGTGCCCGTGGCCACCCTATTTTTTGCAATTTTTTTGTACAATCTTATTACCTCTTTAGTCATACTACTGATACTCCGGAATCAGCATTTTTTTTTTGGTAAAGTTTGAAAAATAAGCATGTAAAGCATCGATTGTTGTTTGTGTATTGAGAATCATTTTATTGAAGCAAACAAAGGGTTTGTGCACTGGCAATCATTTTATTGAAATAAACAAAGGGTTTGTGCACTTGCAAGTTTAGATCAGGCCTTGCTTGGATTATTGTTAATACGTAGAGCATGCAAAAAGTTGTGGTATTAAAGTAAATGTTTTTGTTATTTTGTCGCCTTCAATGCTTGAATGATATAGATGTCATAGATGTTAAAATTTGAGTGCACTAATTCGGACTCTGTTGTATGAAACAAGAAATATATTCAATTGTAGTGCCAGACCGCACAACCATGTGGTAGTGGTGGAGAATCTTGATAATAGAACTGAATGATTCTGTTAAATACAGGTTGGAGTGATTCTGTTAAATGCAGGTTGGAACCATGTGACTTTGGTTTTGCATGTTCCATACATAAGGAACAAGATCCACTAACCATGGGCATAAAAATAAACTATACTGGGATCACAAACACATCTTCAAGGATGATGGATCAAAACTTTGGTTTCTCTTTCTGTTTCTATAGTATCATGTACATTTATACAGTATAGTGTATACACATGGGAACATTGTATGAAGATCAGCTATTCCTTAAAAGGCAGATGCCAATCGGAGGTCGTCAAGAGTGACTTGGGAGTATCTATGAGCTAAGGATGTTGAGTAGAGAAACTCTGCTCTGGACTAACTTCCTGAACAGATGTCCTGCTCCGATCTCAAGATCTACGATACTGCACTCTAACTCTGACAATTGCTCTTCCTTGCAGAAAACTGACTTCTTTTTGTGAAATGCCTTGAAAACAAGAGACTGTTTAGGCATTTCAATTTGCTTTGACAAGAGACGGAGTGTGGACTCCAGCAGAGGGACAGAGATCTCCCTGGCCTTGGCCAAGAGCATGACCATCCTGCAATCTACAGAAGTCTTCTTCGCGGTCTTCTTGAAATGATTCTTGGCCTTCTTCGCCAAGCGGGTGTAAGACTGGATCTTGGCTTGAGTAGCTGCATCATCCCCTTTCCTTAGAGCCACTTGCAGCTCTTGGATGATGGCCTTCATCTTGGCAAAGATCTCTTGCATGATGCTGCAGAGATCTAGCAGCTCAAGAGAACCTTCCATTTCTCCATCCAACATGTTCCTCTGCTGGGAGGAGAAAACATGGTGGCTTGGTAGGCAAATAATCTCTTCAAGACCATCGTAGATGTTTGCAGGACTCCTGAGACCATCGCACATCATGCTGATGGAATTGGAGGAAGAGATGCTTGCTTCTAGGCTGTGAAGCTCTTGCTCGACTTGGGTCTCACTGACGTGAGGCCTAGAAGGCAAACTTATCGATCTTTGGTGGAAAGCCATATCTGAGCTTGAAGCTTTTCTCAGTATATATTGTGGTTGATGAAGAGTTGAAGAAAGGAACACTTATTTGTTTGATGTGTCTACTGCTCTGCTGAGGCCTATTTATACAGAAATGTAGAAGCAGTAGCATTTGATTGGTAGACACGAAGAATCATGCAATTACATCTCCCACATGTTGTCTGCTATGCCTTGAGATTTTTTAAGCACAAGCATAGACATTGGAATCCTAAAGTCATCTCATGTTTAGTACATTGTTTTATGTGTCTACTGTCCTTGCTATGGGCCATTACATTATTATGTTCCAGCAATTGGCAACAAGAACCAGCAGTCCAGTTTAGTCTGATGGTGGATCTTGGCATAATTGCTTACCAAAGGCCAAAGCCATTATTTAATGGATTGCTAACCTAGCATTTTGCCATGGAATGCCTGTATTTAATCAGGTGTTTTCTTTGGTGGGTACCCTTGCGAATCACAAGTGAAAGCTTCGATGATCAGAGCTGGCATGTTTAGGCCATGGAAACACCTTATCACCTTATTATCCATGTTAGTGGTTCAGCGTGTTACCCTGTTTTTTCAGTTTGAGGCTTTCAGCCACCCACCATTTCATATCTAATGAGAAACGAGCTTTTGTTGTGTGCCCGTGTCCACCCTATTTTTTCCGATGTTTTCGTAACACCTTATTACCTCTTGGTCAAACTAACTGATTCTCGAACACTACCATCTCTACTTTTGGTAAAGTTTGAAATAAGCATATAAAGCATTGTTTGTTCTTTGTGTTTCGAGAATTATTATATGGAGAAGAACAAAGACTTTGCACACTGGCAGGTTTGGATTAGGTCTTGCTCAGATTATTGTTAATTTTGTAGAGTATTTTTTTGTTATTACGATGTTAAAATTTGAGTGCTAATTTGGACTTTGTTGTATGAAACCAGAATTATAATTAATTGTAGTGCCAGACTGCACAGCCATGTGCAAGGGAACACAAGCACATCTTCAAGTATGAAAAGGTCAAATGGATCAAAACTTTTGTTTCTCTTGCTACAGTATCATGTACATTTCTACTGTATAGTGTATACATAGGGGAAAATTGTATGAAGATCAGCTATTCCTTAAAAGGCGGATGCCAATCGAAGGGTGTCAAGAGTGTCTTGGAAGTATCTATGAGCTAAGGATGTTGAGTAGAGAAACTCTGCTCTGCACTAATTTCTTGAACAGATGTCCTGCTCCACTCTCAAGATCTATGATACTGCACTCTAGCTTCGACAGTTGCTCTTCCTTGCAAAAACTGACTTCTTTCTGTGAAATGCCTTGGAAACAAGAGACTGTTTAGGCATTTCAATTTGTTCCGACAAGAGATAGAGTGTGGACTCCAGCAGAGAGACACAGATCTCTCTGGCCTTGGCGAAGAGCATGACCATCCTGCAGTCTGCAGAAATCTTTTTCGTGGTCTTCTTGATTATGATTCTTGGCCTTCTTCGCCAAGCAGGTGTAAGATTGGATACTGGCTTGAGCAGCCGCATCATCCCCTTTCCTTAGAGACACTTGCAGCTTTTGGATAATGGCCTTCATCTCGGCGAAGACTCTTGCATGGTGCCACATAGATCTAGCAGCTCGAAAGAACCGTCCATTTCTCCATGCAAGAACTTCTTCTGCTGGTAGGCACAGACTTGGCTGCTTGGAAGGCAGATGATCTCTTCAACGCCATTATAGATGTCACCAAGCCTCCCCGGACCCTCGCACATTGTGCCAATGGTCGTGGAGGAAGAGATGCTTGCCTCTAGGCTCAACATCTCTTCTTCAATCTCGGTCTCGGTGGGGTGAGGCCTAGAAGGCAAACTTATCGATCTTAGGTGGAAAGCCATGTCTGATCTTGAAGCTTTTCTATATATTGTGGTTAAGGAGAGGAGGAGCAGAAAAGAAGAGCTTATAGCTTGATGTATCTACCGTTCTGCTCACGCCTATTTATAAAGAAGGTATGTTTACAGTTGTACTGTAGCATCCAAGTGGTAGACATGAAGAATCATGCCACATTACATCTCCCAGATGCTGTCTGCTATGCCTTGAGATCTGCCAGAAGCATAGAGATCAGAACACTAAGAACACTAAGGTCGTCTCATGTCTGGTATCCTCGAGAAGAAACATCACATTGTCATGTTCCACTTATTGGCAGCAATAACCATCACATTGCACGCTGAAGCTATTATCTAGTGGAATGCTGCTGGCTACTGGCATGTTCTTCATTTAATTGGCTATTTTTTCTTTTGATGGATACTCATGATAACCACGGCCGATGCCTCATAATTTGGAGCTGGCATTTTCATGTATCGGAAAACAAGATCCAATGCGCCTTTTATTTTGTTCAACATTGTGTCCCCATCTTTTCAGTTATATCGTATCAAACAATGACATAAACAAGGTTTTGAATTGTGACCTTGCTCACCAATCTCTTTTCAATGTTATGCGATGCTATTTCTTTTTGGTTATACTAATTGATTCTCAAACATCATTGTGGGTGAAGTTTGCCATCCTATCAGATTGTTTTTCTTTTTAGGTTATTTCTGTTGCTAGCCAAATTGTTCAGTTCTACGTCTGAGGTCACTAGCCAAATGGCATAGATGCTAAACGAATCCTGTTTGCTAGTAATTTTGGAGCTTTCTGCCAGTATACAAGGTCTCGTAATAATTTGTAATGTTGGCACAAACATAGTTACATAATAATTTGTTGCGCTCTGTAATCGTTTTCTTCCCTGCATGTTTGGGTGTGTGTACTGTGTCTCTTCTACCTTCTCAATGGAATGAAACACAAGGCTTTTGCGTTTTCTCAACCAAAAAAAAACGGTAGAATATGCTGCTTATTTTGAAGTCAGTGTTTTACCCAGGTCGGGTCATTGGTATGATGTAGTACAATTTAGAGCACACTTTAAAATTCTGCAACGCGTAAAGAAATGGAGTAATCTCCAATGGGTTATTTTGGGGGGGTCGAATTTCTACAAGATTACATTGTTTTACAGTCTGTTTAAAGGATGGTCATTCCTTGGCTGAAATGGTGGCAATTAGAAGATTGGAGTATCTGGCAAATACTCCCAGCAAGAAATCAGGGCATTTGCAATTGCATATTAACTGCAGTCTACTGGTGCGGGAGAAAGTGAATTAGTGATGTCTATGTAGCACATATACTGACAGAATGTAAAATGAAACCAAATAAGTGGAAGATCTCGTAGTTGCAAAATCAACATGTTTCTTAGACAAATAAATGGTGATATTTCATAAGTAAAACATACTTTTGTTGCACTACAAGCACCCAGAATTGTTTTTAGTCATAAAGAGTGGGTGTGCACTGTTGGGGGCGATGCCGGACCAATCCCAACATGGAAGTATAAAAAAAAAACCTATACATAAACATAAGTCTCAAATATCCTTCATGTTGAGCGCAGTGGAGTGTAGCAGAGTATTCTGAAAGGTGTGCAACTTCTGAAGGAGACAGAACTCAGATTCGTACCTTGTCTGGTCCATGGGTGCCTGGAGGGTGTTACCCGACAGTCAGGTAGTCATGCCAGTGCCAATCTCCCTACTGAAGTTGGCAAGTTACCGTGCTCATGGAGGCAGTGACTGAAACGTGGGGCATGGGATCGATTCGTCAAACTTTTGCAGCAGAGGATGTTCCCGTGGTCCTCATCATGCCGATATTTGAACAGAGTGAAGATTTGGTCCTGGAAACTACTTGGCACACAAAACTTGAGTGCATGATGTATCTCGCACCTTGATGATTCGCCAGCCTTGTCACCTGAAGTTTCACCCTGTGACTGGAAGCGAACCAGGATGGAATCAAGTATTGACAAGGTACAACAGACACAAAAGTGAAGGGTCCAAATAAAGATGATCCAGAGAATAGCAGTACACTCTTGGGGATTACCACAAAGCTATAACTAGAAGCTCGGTGAGTTAGTCCATGGGTTTTGATGGGATTTCGTTTATGACAATGTCATAAGTGAGCAGACCTACCCTCTATGGCTCACCGTATGAATGTTTCAAAAGCAAATGTTATCAACATCCAGTCTAGTACCTTCAGCAAAAGCAAAGTATAGGGATTAACAGTTGCTGCTAACATACATAGGAAGATCTTCCAATTGTTAGTGTTTGTGGAAAAGAATCAATTGCCATCCTTTGAAACCAATCTTCTACCATAAAAATGCTAATATTTCCACTGTTGAAACCAATTTGACCAATGTGTAGCTTATATATGGCATGAAGATAAAACTAGGACTCTGTTGCGTGGAAAACATGAAAACTGTTCCCAGCCAACAAAAACTATTCATAGTACTGTAATTCGAATATCTAGCTTATAAGCATTCTCAGTTTACAGAATGGTATGGTTCCATGGAAAACTACTGGAGGCCATTACCGCCACCGAAATAGTTCCCATTATCCGTTGGATGAGTTGATGATATCGCATTATCAAGCTCTAAGCTAACAAGCTCTGAATCATGCATAGCAAAAAAAAAGATCCAAATCGTTTTTTTACAACAAATTTCTAGATGCATTTTTTTTACAAACGGAACAATTAATGGTGCCTAAGTTTCTTCCATGTTATAGTCATTGCTGGTGCTTGCAAATACACCAAAGATTTCAGGTAAGCGCTATGACAGAAATAGCACAAAAAACTACTGTATAGCTATTTAACAAAAGAAAAAGATAGCTAAATTATCTTGATTTCTACATGTATACTTGTTAAAAAAACATCATAGCTAACCGGGGCAGTTCTTTTTTTGCTTCCGTTTTTCTGTTCTCAGCTGTGTCAGGTGGAAACAAATATACAGATAGGAACTTTCACAGATTCCTTGGGCGACAACAGGCAGGAAAAGTACTCTTCCAATGCCTACGAAACCTAAACTACTGCATGACAGGCTCCTCAACAAAGGCCAAATATTGAGTTCAATCCTCTGTTCTACACATACATTCTATCATATCCTTACATTTTGCACATTTTTCCTATCTTGTGAACCAACGGAGCCCTAAAGGTGGGAACTACGCAAACCCGCCCGTCAACGTCAATGTCATCACAACCACCCCAAGGAAACTTCAGTCAAGATTGGAGGGCAACCAAATTTGCATAAAATAATTGAAGGCCAAGGTCCTGATAATTACCTGATAGTACATAAAGTTCATATCGGGAACATGCGGCTACTAAAGCAGTCCACAAGTAGTAGCAGCTGGTGGTCGTGTGCCCGGCCCACTGCCCACAGACTTGCACCCTGGTTTCCATCTTTCAGACTATCATATAGCAAAGTTAGCAACTGGTACAATTAAGTGGAGGCTCAGAATAAAACAACTTGGAAAGCTAGCACAGTGATGGCAGTGTGCATGAATGCCTTCACTAACATGCAGGAAGATTCTTGCCACGTACTTAAATTCAGACATGACTCGGATGAGATACATGCACCCACGTGATTAATCTAAAGTTAATTTAGTCGTGTGTACACACACACACACACACAGAGCCATGTTTCCTGCAAGCAATGGCGCGCCCCAGTGGCAGCTTCTCATCATCATCCTCTACGCCGGCTGCTTCCTCCTCTCCTCGCCGCTCGATGCTCCTTGACATGTCGCCGCCGCAACGCCGCCACCCATCTCATTTAGCTTCAACTTCGCCAACTCATCCTCATACGACGCAAAATACCTCAATTTCTCGGGTGACGCGGCCGTGAACGACAGCTTGGTCAACCTTGCAGGCAACTCCATTGCAGCAGTGACTACTGGCGACCGCGGCTTAATGTCGTATGGGCCCCCGTGGCCTTTGTATGACAACACCACCCATGAGGTGGCGAGCTCATGCATGGATGGCTTCACGGGCATGCCCAGACCGGATGACTTCACGGCATCTTCTTCAAGAAATGCTAGGACACCATCAAAGATGACATTATGAGGGTCATACACATCTTTGAGTCCCTACATTCGGCAAATTTCCATTGGCTCAACTCCGCAAATGTGGTGCTTTTGCCCAAAGAGTGGTGCGGAGGGCATCTCCAACTACAAAACCATTAGTCTCATCCATGTTATCAATATTATTGCGAACGTGCTATCCATCAGCCTTGGCCCCCACATGGATGCCCTGGTCTCCAACGTGCAAAGTGCAATCATCAGGAGGGGAAGGATTCACGATAACTTTATGTATGTCCGAACTTTGCCCGCTGGTTGCACAAGTGCGGGACCCCCACCCTACTCTTCAAGCTTGACATTCGCAAGGCCTTTGATTTGGTTAAGTGAGAGTACATCATTGATCTTCTACAAAGGAAAGGCTTCCTGACCAAGGTTCGGAATTGGATCACCGTGCTTTTCTGCACATCTTCATCGCGGATCCTCTTGAATGGTGTCCTTGGCCATCCCATGGTGCATAGTAGGGGGCTTCGCCAAGGCGATCCACTTTCACCTCTCATGTTCGTCATTGCTGGAACTAGCAACTCAGAAGGGTCTCCTTCACAAGATTCGTGGGAGAGGTGCTAGGGTGAGAACCTCCCTATATGCGAACAACGCGACCGTGTTCATGACCCCTATCAAGAGGAATATTGATAACCTCGCGACTATTTTAAAGGGGTACAACGAGGTGACTGGTCTTTGCACCAACTTCCAAAAGAGCTCAGTGGTGCCCATTCAATGCAACCAACTCAATTTGGGCCACATTCTGCAGAGATTGCCGGCAACTAGAGCTTCGTCCCCCTTGACATATCTGGGCCTTCCTCTCTCGGTATGGCAGCTCAAGAAGGTGGACCTTCACTTCCTTGAAAACAAGGTGGCCGGAAAACTCGTCACGTGGGAGGGTCAACATATCACTACTAGTGGCCGCACAACGCTAGTCAAGTCCGTCGTCACTTCCCAGGTGGTCTACTTTACAACACCACTTGTCGTCCTACCGAGCACACCTCGATTTTAACAAGCTTGAGCGGGCCTTTCGTTGGTTCGACTCGAACAACACTACTAGTGCAAAACGCAAGGTGAAATGGGAGGCGGCCTGTCAGCCACTCAAATATGGAGGCTTTGAGGTGCTCAAACACTGATAAAATCGCTATGGCCTTGAGGTTGCGTTGGTCATGGTTTGAATGGAAGGAGCCAGGGAACTTGCAGATTGGTATGGGAAACCGTTATAATGAGGATGACCTTGATTTCTTCTATGCCTCTACCACCATCACGGTGGAGAATGGCGCTAAAACACCGTTCTGGGACTCACCATGGCTCCTTGAACGAAAACCAAAAGATATTGCCCCTCTCATTTTCAAGGCATCAACGAGAAAAGATTGGAAGATGCGTGAGGCCCTCAAGGAGAATGCTTGCATTTAAAAGATTAAACCATCCACAATTGTTTCTGTCGACCACATAAGGGAGTTCTTCACAATTTGGATGCTTGTGCATGACTTCCATCTTGATGAGCATACCAAGGACAACATCGTGTGGAAACATTCGACAGATGGGCTCTACTCAGCAGCTTCCACCTACAAGGCGCAATTCTTTGGTATGACCTCTCCCCTATGGAACAAATGGTTTGGAAAGTTTGGGCTCCGCTAAAAGTCAAGTTCTTCGCTTGGTTAGCCATACAAGGCCGAATTTGGACCACCCATAGATTGGCCAAGCGAGGCTGGCCAAACTGTGGCCTTTGTCCTCTTTGCAAGAGGGAGCGTGAAGCTAGAGCACATCTCTTCTTCAAGTGACGTTTTACAATTTAGCTATGGAACTTGGTCATTGAGAAGCTTGGTCTCGACCACATGTACACTTCTACTTGGCACTTGGAGGATCCCATCAAGTCTTGGTGGGCTAATAGGACCGGGTTGAACATCCTTAGCTAGATGGCCATGGCTTCTCTCACCATGCTTGTATCTTGGACAATTTGGAAGACAAACTCCCGCGTCTTCTGTAAAAAGAGTAAACCGCCGGTGATCTTGCTAAACACTATTTTAGCCGAAGCCAATCTTTGGAGCACCGCAGGGGCTAAGAAGCTAGGCACTTATAGCGCGAGAGTAATCACCATGTGTTGTATGAGAGTCGGTTGTAAAACAAACTCTATTCTCTCCTTAATTAATAGATGAGGCAAATCTTATGTCTCCGTTTCAGAAAAGCTCATGCATGGATACCCCAAAGGGGATGCCATGGCTTTCTTCCTCGTCGGCTAGCCATCGGCGCTACCGCCAGACTCGACCGGTGATGCCTTCGGCCTCACAAACAAGAAACCTTGGACAACATTGGCATCGACCTCAGCTCCTTCAGACACTCGGTTAACACGACAAGCCTACCTAGCTTCAGCCTGAATGGGACCATGACGGCATCCATCAATTTTAACATCACCGGGATGATGGTCACTAGACTGCACTTCGATGGCTAAAATAGCCTAGACGTGACCGGAAACAAAAACAGCCCACGCCCTGGCGGCAACAACTACAGTCAGAACACATCATCATCATCCGCCGGCAGATCACTCTACTAACTATGCATTAAGCCAGACCATGAGGTAACTGAGTGTTGGCACCATTTTGATGAAAATTATCTTCTCGGCGAACGCCATGTGGCTGCTGCTCTCCGGGAACAAGGAGAAGGAAACATGGTATTGTATGCTGACTCCGGGCTTGAGAAGCTTGCCATCCGCGAGAAGTATTTCGGCAACAACCAAGTACACACCACCACAAGCGGTTGACGTATGAACACCCATCACATTGGTCAAGCCTCAATTAGTTCCCCAATTGATCTTCTATTAAGAGATGTTCTCCACGTTCCACAAGCCAATAAGAATCTTGCTTCTATGTCTCGCTTAACAACCCATAACAATGTATTCTTTGAAACTCATCCTAAATATTATTTTTATAAAGGATCGAGCAATGCACCAGATGACCTTACCCCATCACAACAAGAGCATTTAGTCATCAAAAGCGTCGTCATCAAGCCCTCCTTGGCAAGATGGCATCAAAGAGTAGGACATCCGTCATCAATCATAGTTGAGCAAGTAGTCAATCAAGGCAATCTTCTATTTTCAGGTAGTGAAAATAAAGAGTCTGTTTGTGATGCTTGTCAGTGTGCCAAGAGTCACCAACTCTTTGATGACATCTTGCCAAGGAGGGTTGACGATGGAGTAGGCTTGACACAACGCTTTCGACTAAATGCTCCTCATGTGATGGCGTGAAGTCCTCCGATGCATCTACCGCGATGGAGTTCCCTTGTTGCCCCAATCCTTTAAAAGAAAATATTTAGGATGAGTTTCAAAGAATACATTGTTATCGGCTGATAAGCGAGACATAGAAGCAAGATTTTGTTGGCTTGTGGAACATGGAGAACATCTTTTAATGGAAGATCACGTTTAGAAATAGGGCATTAATTGAAGCTTGACCAATGTGATGAATGTCCATACCTCCACCGCTTGCGGCGGTGTGTACTTGGTCGTTGCTGAAATACTTCTCGTGGATGGCAAGCTTCTCAAGCTCACCTGTGATGTGGTCGGTCACCCCGGAGAAAAGCAGCTACATGGCGTTCGTCGGGAACATAATTTTCATCAAACGGTGCCAACACTCAGTTACCTCATGGCTTGGCTTCTTGCATAGTTGGCAGCGTGGTCTACCGGTGCAGGAGGATGATGTGTTCCTGATTCTAGCCGCGTGTGTGTTGTTGTTGCCACGCCCATGCACGCCGATGTTGCAGCCATGTCCTTGGTGACCACGGCCTGGGCTGCCACTACCACGGCCACGAGCCGCAGCATTGGCAGAAGACTATTGTACGGGCGTCCCTTGGGAAAGGTTGAGTTGTGCCTCAAAGCTCATCGGCTGGCTGTAAAGCTCCAGGGGCGTGACAAGCTCGACGCGGTCAAGGGCTGAGACCACAAAGTTGTACTCAAGGTCCAGACCTGAGCAGACATAGGAGATGATCTCGTGGTTGGAGAGGGGCACACAAGCGAGAGTGATCTCATCAGAGAGCACTTTGATTTGGGCGAGGTACTCCGTCATGCTGGAGTTAGCCTTCTGAAGGTTAACAAGCGCGATTCTGGTGTTCACGGACTCGGCTCGTGTCTGGGCAACGAACGTGGCATGGATGGCGCCCCACACCTCGGCCGAAGTCTGCAGCATGACGGCCTAGTCAAGCACTTCGCGGGACATAGAACCCATTAGATAGCCTTGTACATGCTGCTGCTGAGCGTACCAGATCGCGCGCGCATAGTTAACGTTTTGCTCTTCCTTCTCGTCGGTGGTGACGGTGATGGTGACGGGCGACGCTGGGCTTGCTGCGTCCATCTGTGCGCCCTTAATGTGGGGCAACACGATGGCCTTCCACAGGAGGAAGTTTGTCCTCGTGAACTTCTCTTACGGTGGTTGACCGAGGGACACAACGTTGGTGCTAGAGGAGGGAGCAAAGGTGGAAGATGAAGATTGGGAGGTCAGGGCACTCATGGTGCTGGCGAACGCGGAGGCGGTGGTGTCGGTCATGATTTCTCTTAGGAGCTTGGCTAGATGTGATCTACGATCTTATGAGGAAGCAGCTCTGGTACCATGTAAATATTATGGGAAGCATATCTCCTATCGTAGCAGGCCGCAGGTATTTATAGACTGAGGCGATCAGCCAACCATGTCACATGGCATACAAGTTGAGGACGATGGCTAGGATGCGTCCAGATAGATGGGAGATCGAGAGGAGATCAAAACTATTTAACTAAATTCTATCTCTACTCTATCTATCTGTCTAACAAGCTCGCAGTTGCCCTACCTGGAAATGTTACTCCCAGCAGATGTGGCGGTAGGGTTCTCTGCAGCCACTGGCATAGGTGTGGAGCTCCATGAGATATTGTCATGGTCCTTCAACTTCACACTTGCTCCCAAAGAACAACTACCAATATCGATATGTATGTGCTCATCTTGAGTAGGGCAGTAACTTTTTACAACCTTGCACAAAGATTTAGGAGGTTATTTCACAATCCGGGTGTGTGTTATTTGGTACGGGTCTAACTGCAGCAGCGATTGCTGGAGGAGCTTCTGTGTTCCTGCTCGTGGATTCGTTCATTCTATGATGGTTTATGTGGAGACGAAGGCGTAATTCCCTCATGGTTTCGAGGGCTGGCCCTAAGCAATTCCGGTACCGGGACTTGGCTTGCCCAACCAACAACTTCTCCATGGAGAGGAAGCTCGGAGAGGGGCAGCTTTGGCACGGTGTACTGGGGAACAGACCTCAAGGTCGATCATGATGGAGGATAACAATAGGTTGTTGTCAAGGAGCTCTTGAAGGGGTCCAGGCTAGGAGGAGTCAAGGACCTCCTCACGGAAGTCAACACCATTAGCAACACCAAGCACAAGAATCTGGTCAAGTTGCAAGGCTGGTGCGGCATAAGCAGATGGGACTTGATGTGCTGGTGCCTGAAGCAGCTGGATGATCATAGGCTCTTCCTTGTCTACGAATTGATGCCTCAGGGTGATCTCAACCATCACCTACATGACAAGGACGCGACAGTTCTGCGATGGCCAACCAGGTACAAAATAGTGAAGGGGATAGGATCGGCTCTTTTCTACCTCCACGAGTGTTGCGTACATCCTACATAGAGATATCAAGCCAGGCAACATACACTCTTGGATGATGATTACAATGCCAAGCTCGCCGACTTCGGGCTATCAAGGATTGGCAACAAAAACAACTCCTCACTGGTGACCACCACCGTGAGGACCAATGCTTACATGGATCCCAAGTTAAAAATATAAGGTGATGTCAAGTTCGACAGGAGCACCGATGTCTATAGCTTCGGGCTCATTCTATTGGAGATCGCGTGTGGGTGGCGCAACTCCAGGAAGGAAGTATGGGATCACTATAAAAGAAGTGGTCCCATGCTCGATGAGAATTCGGGAGGCAACTTCCATGGGGAGCAGATGAAGATGGTGGAGGCCACTGCTGATGAGAGGTTGGGAGGCGACTTTGATATGGAGCAGATGCAACATGTACTTGTCATGGGCCTTTGGTGTCCCCTCCCCAACGGTGCAGAGTGACCTTCCATGCTGGAAGCAATGCAACTACAGGAAAAAGACGAGCTGCCTCACCTTACATCGTCAGCCACCACCACTTGTATTTAGTCTGATTATTATTAGCCAACATTTGAAATAATGCTATTGGGCAAATGTCCAGTGGGGAAGTTCCCAGTGAATGCACCCACAGGGCACATGCCTTAGATCCTGATCGAGCGATGAAAGTTTTTCTAGAAAAAAATGGCTTCAAAAGTAAACCTGTCAGGCAAAATGTTGCACTCCCCAGTGAACTGCCCCCGCCCCCCTCCTCTTCAACTAAAGTTGCCACCCCCCTAGTGTTAGAGTTATATTATAAGTCATGTACCCCTTTGTATTTATCCCGTTATATAAGGGGTTTCCTGCATATGTTTCACATCTGTACATGTATATATATATCGGCCTATGGCCTCATGGGCATACAAGTTGCATATTCCTAACATGGTATTAGAGCTAGGTTAACTTTTTTTGCACGCTGCAACTCGTGCAATTGATCCGTCTCTCCTCCCGATAGAGGCCGCAGCCTCGATCTCCTTGTCCCGCTCGGATCCCGTCCTGGATCGGATCGGGCCTCCTCTCCCGTTCTTGATCCTATAAGGATCGCTCGCAGCCCCTCCCCCGATCGATCGCTCGCAGCCCCTCCCCCGATCGAGAAGGACGCTCCCGCTCGAGCTCGCCCTTGTTCCGACTCGCACAGGCCCTGCTGGATCCCGCCGCTGCCTCCAGCTGCCAGCCGCCCCTTGGTCTGGATCGACTGCCTGCTGCTCCCCCGATCCCGTCCTGTTGCCGATTGGAAGCTGGTGGTCTCGTCCCTGCTGCTCTTGTCGGATTCTGCTGATTTTGGATCTCTGCTAAAAAAAGAAAAAAAAAGAAGATATGTCTGCTGCATCGGGCTATGTTACACCGAGTTCACTGGCTTTATGCGCATTCACATGTGTGGCATTCGTCTCTGGGGTGTTCTTTCTGGCGAGGTCTGCTGTCCGCCACGTCCGGTTCCTCCGGTGGCCCCTACTCCGCCGACTCCACTGGTTCTTGCTCCGGATGCTAATCAGGCCGCCAAGGATGCGGCTAAGCTTGCTGATGAGGCTGCTGATCGTGCTTATGATGAGAAGGTTTTGGCTCATGAGGAGGCTCTTCAGATTTATCATGGTGCTCTGTCTGCTTACACCCAGTGGCTTGATGATGATGCTTGTGCTGCTGCTGTTCTCACTGCTAGTGTTCTGCCTCAGTTTGCTTCTGAGTTTCTGGGTCTTCTTACTGTCTTTGAGATGTGGACCCCGTCTTCATCAGCGCTATCAGCCCTCTGGTGATGCCTTATACCTTTCTGTGGTCCGTCAGGAGCATGCTCTTCAGCAGGGTGACTCTACTGTTGATGACTTCTATGCACAGAGTTCTGCTATCTGGCGCCAGCTTGATTCTCTCCACAGTGCTGGTTGTCGTACCTGCCCCTGTTGCCAGGCTGTCCAGGCCAATTTGGAGTTTCATCGCGTCTATGAGTTCCTGTCTCGGCTCCGTAAGGAGTTTGAGCCCCGGCGTGCTCAGTTGTTTGCTCGTGGCCGTATTTCTCTCATGGAGGCGCTTTCTGAGATTCGTGCTGAGGAGACTCGCTTACGTGGTGCTGGTTTGCTGGAGGTTCCCTCTGTGCTTGCTACTCGTGCTCCTACGCCACCTGCTGCACCGACCCCTTCTCGCTCGAGTGCCCCACCGCTCTTGCCCACTCCTTCTGGAGGCTCAGGTCGCCCCCGTCCACATTGCGACTACTGCAACAATGATGGTCATCTTGAGTCTCAGTGCTACACGAAGAAGAAACACCTGCGCAAGGCGCGATCATCATCTTCAGGGACTTCGTCATCTACCTCGACAGCTTCAGCCATTACTTTGACTGAGCAGGATATTCTGAGACTTAAGCGTCTGCTCGCGGCTTCAGGTTCTTCCTCGACGGGTACTGCTGGTTCTGTGACTGATGCTTCCCGCACTGAGCAATCACCCTCTACACAGTCAAGTACATCCCCATGGGTTCTGGACTCTGGAGCTTCTTTTCATATGTCTTCTCATTCTTCCATTTTGTCCTCTCTTCGCTCGCTGGATTCTCCTGTTCATGTCCTCATTGCTGATGGTACTCCACTTTCTGTCGTTAGTAGAGGCACTCTTGCCACTCCTTACTCTGTTCCTGATGTTGCTCATGTTCCTTGACTCACCATGAATTTGTTTTCTGCTGGTCAACTTACTGATTCTGGTTGTCGCGTCATCCTTGACGTTGACTCTTGTTCTGTCCAGGACCGTCACACGCACACTCTGGTTGGGGCTGGCCCTCGCCGCCGTGATTCTCAGGGTCTTTGGGAGTTGGACTGGCTTCATGTTCCTTCTGCTGCCACCACTATCGCCAGTTCCTCCGCTTCAGTCGCCTCTGTTACTGGTTCCTTCAAGCAGTGGCATCATCAACTTGGTCATCTGTGTGGTTCTCGGTTGTCGTCTTTAGTTCGTCGAGGCCTTCTGGGGTCTGTCTCAGGAGATGTCTCTTTAGAGTGTTAGGGTTGTCATCTTGGCAAGCAGATTCAGTTACCATATTCACATAGTGAGTCAGTGTCTAAGCGTCCTTTTGATTTAGTCCATTCTGATGTATGGGGTCCGGCTCCTTTCGCTTCCAAAGGTGGTCATAAATACTATATTATTTTCATAGATGACTTCTCTCGTTACACATGGCTTTATTTCATGACTTCTCGTAGTGAGGTGTTGTCTATTTATAAGCGTTTTGCTGCCATGGTTCATACTCAGTTCTCTTCACCCATTCGTGTTCTTCGTGCTGACTCTGCTGGCGAGTATATCTCTAAGATGTTGCGTGGTGTTCTTGCTGAGGAAGGCACTCTCTCTCAATTCTCTTGTCCTGGTGCTCATGCTCAGAATGGTGTGGCTGAGAGAAAGCATCGTCATCTTCTTGAGACGGCTCGTGCATTGCTGATTACTGCCTCTCTCCCGCCTCATTTTTGGGTTGAGGCCGTCTCCACCTCCACCTATCTTATCAATCTCCAGCCTTTCGCTGCTCTACAAGGTGGTGTTCCTTTCGAGCGTCTTTTTGATCGTTCTCCCGATTATTCGATGCTTCGCTTGTTTGGTTGTGTTTGCTATGTTCTTCTTGCCCCTCGCGAACGCACCAAACTGACCGCTCAGTCTGTTGAGTGTGTCTTTTTAGGCTACAGTGATGACCATAAGGGCTATCGTTGTTGGGATCCTATCGGTCGTCGGATGCGTATCTCTCGAGACGTGACTTTTGATGAGTCTCGTCCCTTCTACCCACGCCCATCTTCCTCGACCTTTTCAGTGGAGGATATCTCTTTCCTCACTTTTCCTAACTCACCTATCACCCCCGTCGAGCCTGTGCCTATTCGTTCCGCTCCCTCTGCTTCTCCACCTCTAGTCGATTTGATGCCACCATCTTCCACGGTCTCCTCGTCTAGCATGTCACCGGATTCTACACCTTCATCTCCGATGACTTCTTCGTCGCCACCCCTCGATTCTACCTTGGCGATTCCTCCTTCTATTGTTCCATCTTTTCCTTAGTATTACACTCGTCGTTCACGTCCTGTGGATGCCTCCGTGGATGTGTCGTCATCTTCCTCTCAGCCTACTTATGGCTTGCATTCTCATCCTCGTCCGCCTGTTGATTGCTTTGGATTTCCCACCGCTGGTGCTGCTGTTCTTGAGCCGACTTCTTATCGTCGAGCTGTTGTTCATCCTGAATGGCAGTTTGCGATGGCAGAGGAGATCGCTGCTCTTGAACGCACTGGTACCTGGGATCTTGTTTCCCTTCCTCCCGGAGTCCGTCCCATCACTTGTAAGTGGGTCTACAAGGTTAAGACTCGCTCCGATGGTTCTCTTGAGCGTCACAAAGCTCGTCTTGTGGCTCGTGGTTTTCAGCAGGAGCATGGTCGTGATTACGACGAGACTTTTGCTCCTGTGGCACATATGACCACTATTCATACACTTCTTGCCGTTGCCTCTGCACGCCACTGGTCTATATCTCAGCTTGATGTTAAGAATGCTTTTCTTAATGGTGAGCTGCGTGAGGAGGTGTGCATGCAGCCACCACCTGGGTATTCTGTTCCTGATGGCATGGTCTGTCGTCTTCGTCGCTCTCTATGGCCTTAAGCAAGCCCCCCGTGCCTGGTTTGAGCGTTTTGCCTCTGTGGTCACTGCTGCTGGTTTTTCAGCAAGTGCTCATGATCCAGCATTGTTTATTCACCTTTCTCCTCGTGGTCGGACTCTTCTTCTTCTCTATGTTGATGACATGGTCATCACTGGGGATGACCCCGAGTATATTGCCTTTGTAAAGGCCTGTCTTAGTGAGCAGTTTCTTATATCTGATCTTGGCCCTCTTCGCTACTTTCTTGGGATTGAAGTCTCTTCTACCTCTGATGGCTTTTTTATATCCCAGGAAAAGTATATCCAGGATCTTCTTGCTCGTGCTGCTCTTATTGACGAACGCATTGTTGACTCCTATGGAGCTCAATGTTCACCTCCGTGCTACTGATGGTGATCCCCTCCCTGACCCGACGCGTTATCGTCATCTTGTTGGCAGTCTTGTCTATCTAGCTGTCACTCATCCGGATATCTCTTATCCGGTTCATATTCTGAGTCAGTTCATCTCCGCTCCCACATCGGTCCACTATAGTCATCTCCTTCGTGTTCTCCGATATCTTCGGGGCACAATCTCTCACCGTCTATTCTTTCCTCGCTCCAGTTCTTTACAGCTTCAGGCTTATTCGGATGCTACGTGGGCTAGTGATCCTTCAGATCGCCGTTCACTTTCTGCTTACTGTGTTTTTCTTGGTGGTTCTCTCATTGCCTGGAAGACGAAGAAACAGATTGCAGTTTCCCGTTCGAGTGCCGAGGCTGAGTTGCGAGCAATGGCTCTTTTGACGGCAGAGGTGACTTGGTTACGGTACAGGTGCTATTAGCATTGCGCGTGATCCTGTGAAGCATGAGCTCACCAAGCATATTGGTGTTGATGCTTTCTATGTACGCGCTGGTGTGCAGGATCAGGTTATTGCTCTTCAGTATGTGCCTTTCGAGTTACAGTTGGCGGATTTCCTGACGAAGGCCTAGACTAGAGCACAACATGGCTTTTATCTCTCCAAACTCAGTGTTGTTCATCCACCATGAGTTTGAGGGGGGGGGGGGTGTTAGAGTTATATTATAAGTCATGTACCCCTTTGTATTTATCCCATTATATAAGGGGTTTCCTGCATATGTTTCACATCTGTACATGTATATATATCGGCCTATGGCCTCATGGGAATACAAGTTGCATATTCCTAACACCTAGAACTAAATCTGTCAGGCAAAACGTTCGCTTTTGCCATCTTTCCTGACGAACGTTTGTCAGCTAACGAGGTCCAATATAAATACCACTGCAAAATAGGGGTTGATTCCATAGGAAATTTTTCAGGGCAATTTCATCGGTTGCCTTTCAACATCTGCTCATATTAGAGAATCCCTCGGGCGACACAAAGAACCAGGACCCTGTAACTAGAAGGCACGTCTTGGTCTTGCCACAGACAGAAAGAATTGGGATGGAATCAAGTCTTGACAAGGTACAACAACACAAAGATGAAAGATTAAAATAAAGATGGTCCAGAGAATATCACTGCAATCTAGGGACTAACATAAGGCCATAATTAGGAGAAGCTCGGTGAGACAACCCATGGATTTTGAAGGAATCGTTTTATGAAAAAAATATCATGCGTGGGCAGAACTGCCCTTATCTACAGCCTATATGGCTGACAGTATGCATAAGTATCAATATGTATAGAGTGCATAGTCCTACTTTACACGGACATACAGCGCAATTTTACGTATCATTGTTACCAAGAAGAGAGGGGGAAGGGGGTACCTTAGCCAAATGCAAGTGTATGTGTATATCTCCTCTGAGATGCGATCACAGATTGCCATTAAGTTCACTGCCTTCAGATCGAAGATCCTGTCATTTTTTCTCTCCAAACATGCTGCCAAATCATCATGACAATGGAGGAGAAATCTGCCCGAACGATGTGCAATCATGTTGTGCAGGTTTATTGGAAGACACGTAAAATTGCTTAAATATTTAGGTGGGTTGCAAATATTTAGTGTCAGGTAAGTAGCCCCTACAGTTTTCGGTGTACACACAAAAAATAATTCAACCATGGCATTGGCAAACACACATACAAAAGCACAGAGATATCATTAGCTCCGAAGGAAAAATACTTATAGAAGGGTACATATAATATGCATTGATCATGTTAATACACAGAGGATAACAGTAAGTAAAAATATACTTATAGAGCCTGTCTGAGTAGTATGTGCATATGGCAGCTATGATACTTGAAGCAAAATAGTACTCCCTCCGTCCGAAAAAGCTTGTCCGAAGCTTATTTCTCAAATGGATGTATCTAGCACCAAGTTAGTGCTAGATATTTTTCGGACAGAGGGAGTAGTAACAAAAACTATTTACAGGGCCATGCACAACATGACTACGGATAGCATGAAGATAGAAGTAGGGCTGTGTTACATGGAAAACATGAACATTTTATCCATAGGGCCATACTTTTGAGTATTTAGCTTAGAAGCATAATCAGATATTTGGATCATGTGATGAAATTATTCCCAAGAATCAGAAGATTTTTTTTTTAAATAGCATTGTCTTGCTAAGGTTACTTAAACAACTACGGAATGGGCATCAAACCCAATGGAAGCCAAGATATACTGATGTGAAGCTTTTAACACTGAACATCTAAGGTAGATATCAAATCTATGGATGCAAAGGAAATACAAAAGGCAATTTCAGGCTTTCAGCACTGGAAGTTTTGGAGATACCAAGTGATGCATTCTTTGGAGAGTTGACGCAGACACATAGCCATTTACCGATGTACATCAAACCCAATGGAAGCCAAGATATATTGTCCTGGGTTTAGATTTTGGCAGTTCATATATTTCATCCTACGCTTCATACCTCACCAAATATCTATGTTACAGATATGAGCAGTCTTAAGCCAATCAAAGACATTATCCTTTTGGCACCTCTTGCTGAGCTTAGAGTTGCAAAATCCAGATCATTTCATCGTTGATATATGTAAGCATTCCATAGAGCTCAGATTTGCCACTTGCTTGGTCAGGCACAGCTGAACATAAGAAACGATTAAATTTTCATGACAGACTAATAAGAACCGCAAACAATTAGAATTTTAAAAGAGATTGCAAAAGAGTTCACAACAATAGGCATCTATATCATGGATGCAGAATTTAATAAGAACGGCAAACAATTAGAATTTAAAAAGAGCTCACTGATCAGGCTATTAATCAATAAAACTAATGTGCGTAACTCTAAACTAAATGGCATAAACGGTACTAAGAACTACAGTATGATTATTTTAACACAACAAAATAGATAGGTAAAAATTATCTTGATTCGCACATCTATACTTGTTCAAAAAGCAGTATAGCTCAATGGGGCAGATCCATTTATTGCTTCTATATTTCTGTTGTCAGTTGTGTCAACTGCAAATAAATATACAGCTAGGAAGTTTCACAGGTTCCTTCTGCAGCAAGAGGCAGAAAAACACTTCGCCGATGACAAATAAACCTACATTGCAAATGAACCTATCCTGTTGGCGAGCCTATCCTACATTGCATAAGGTCAAATATAGTTGAAAACCACCTGAAGCAGATTATGTTACTTCAAAATCAGAGTGGCTTTCATTGGCGGCTGATGCTTGACAAACCTACACTGCAGGATAGGCTCACCAACAAAGTAGCCCAATATTTATAGTTGAAAACCAGCTGAAGCAGATTATTGTACTTGAAAAGTACAGAGAATAGCTCACTGATACTCTCAATTCACTTGCTGAATGGCCTGATCTCGTACTGTCTTAGCTCCAATACATCTTTCGTGCATTTTAACAGGGGAAAACTTTGACTCATTGATTTCAAAAGAATGACATCTCATGGTTTTGAACAGTAGACCAGATACCCATCTTGCATCATTAAACACAATCAAAACGAAGAATTCCATCAGTAGACACATCAATTTGCCACTTATGCTAGGATGGACAACAAGCCTAAGGTGATAGTTTGTACAAAGACTTACAGCTTAGCTGAAAGCAACAATTTGGTCTGAAATTCGTAACTTGATGAAATTCATTTTGTGAACTGACAGTTTTGCAGTAGATATGATAAGATTAATTCAAGACTAGTAGATAGATATTATAAGACTGATTAATTCCATGTCCACTGATTTAATTCTGAAGATTAAGGGCAGATATAAATGATAAAAAGTCAGTTGTTAATCATACTTTAGAGCCAAATAGGTTAGTTGTTCAATATTTAAACATTCCCAGCAAAAGTATGGTCAACTACAGGATTTAGGAATTTGAAGAATACAAGGAAAGAAATCAGAAGGCAGGCAATAAACATAGAACCGGTAGAAATATATCTTCTAGAAGCATAATCTAAATATTATACACTGAACAATTTGGGCAAAAAGACGACGAACTGAAAAAGGAACATGCTAGACAAAATTCGGCGTGAAAGCACATCACAACAATGCAGGATAGTTCTTTTGCTTTCTGATTTTCAGGGTCCTGGTTTCAACAGAAAATTGGTTCCAACCACACATTCATTTCCGTCATCTTAAACAGAAGAGGGAACCATAAATAATTCCTGGACTTCTTATCTTGAGAGATTGCAGGCAATGCTTTCTTCTCTATCAAATGGCATCAACTCATGGGGCTTAAGGAATCAACAGATATCCAGTTAGGCAAAGAGCAAACAAACATAATTTACCAGATTACCATGCAGAGTGAAAACTTTTTCGCGCCATATGCAGCTACCAATTCTCATAGCCCGTTCTTGGTTCATGTAAATCTGAAATTAGTCGGCATTTCCCCTCTGCATGCGGCATCATAATCTTCAGCAAGGTTCGGTGCAGCTTCCTTGTGAGGGCATATGAACGTCTCCACAAATACCATCTCGGACACCCTGACAATTGTCCCATAGGTCCAGTGGCGATCTAGCAATCCATTTGCCTTAAGAAACTTTATAACATAGCACCGTGGCTTGACTCGGCCCTCCAGACTAAGGCAGAGCATTACCGGGCAATGAGCAAGGTACGCCGGTTCCAACCCCATCTCAGAGATAAGAAACTCCGACTTGCTCTGCATTGTCTGATTGGATTTGGTCAGCATCAGTGGGGCCTTACGAAGAGCAATGCCCACCTCAGCATCCGACCACCTGAACGTGTTCCTTAAGTACTCCACTTTGGCGGCGAGCTTCTCCTCACTAAGGGATTCAACAGCCTTCAAAGTGTGCCTGAACATCCCCGATCCACGGGGCACACCGAGACGTTCCGCGCACGCCAGCATCACCTGGACGCGCTCCGGCTTGGCACTGAGCAGCCATGGCACAGCGAGGCAGAGCTTCGCAATATCGGAAGTGCCTAGCCCGCACTCCCGCAGTAACTCAATATTGGGCTTGACCACCCTCTCTGGATCAGAACTGAGAAAGTACTTGTATTTCTTGAGCCCCCGGAGAAGGCTCTCGGAGGAGCTAAAGAGGGGGAGGTAGTACTCCAGCCCGGAAACGACAGATCTAGAGCGGAAGCTGCGGGGTGCGAGCGAGGCGACGCGCGCGATCTCAGAGCGCGATAGGCCGAGGCCGGTGAGCCCGGCGAGGATGGGAGACAGGGTTCTCTCGACGCCGGCGCAGAGAAACTTCGGGTCGCGGGCCACGAGTGCGGCGACGTCGGCGCTGGATAGGCCGAGGCCGGCGAGGAAGGCGAGCACGGCGTCGGGGTTCGTGGGGGATTTGAGGTGGGAGAGCTTGGTGGAGGCCTTGAGGGCCTGCGCTCGGGTGAGGCCGCAGGTGTCGACGAGGTAGTCCTCGACGGCGAATCGGGGGCCTGGGGAGACGGCGGGCGCGGCGGCGGAGAGGAGGCGGTGGAGACAGGGGACGGGATGGGTGGCGGGCGAAGAGGGGGGATGGGTGAGGATGCAGGTTCGGAGGCGGAGCATGGCGCCGGTGCAGGGGACGTCGCCGGCGGCGACGGGGGAAGTGGGGAGGTTCGCCGCCGCCGGCTGTTGGTGGCTTGGTGGTGCGGAGCTCGTATTTTTTTTTCTTGAGGCAATGGTGCGGACTGCGGAGCTCGTGGTCTGGCTTGTTCGAAAAGAGCAGCACGCAAACCTGGCCAAACCAGCCTGTTAAATGGGCTGGCAGGAAAGCCCGCGTGCCTGGCCCGTCATGGGCCGGCACGGCACGAGGCGAAGTGGGCCAGGCACGAGCACGGCCCAGCCCGGCACGGCACGCAGAGTAATGGGCCAGGCACGAGCACGGCCCAGCACGGCACGGCACGCACGGCACGGGAGGGGTTCCATATCGATAGCAGCAGAACCAGAAAGAGCCGTTGGCAGGGAAATCCCTATTCGCCGCTCGCTGCGGCAAAATGTCGGGCTACCGCACAGGCCAGCGCAGCGAGCAACAAACCTGGGCCGGCCCACTAATACATAATGCGTCCAACCGGTTTTGGGAACTTTCTAGAAGGTTCCCTGAACCGGTTTTTTCCTGTATCGTTTCTTCTGGTTCTTTTTCGGCTTTCTATTGTTTTTTTCATTTCTCTTTTTTCGTTCCTGTTTCTTTTTCATATTTTTCATTTTTCTTTTTTGTTTCATTTTCTTTTTCAAGTTTATTTTTCTTTCTCAGAACTTGTTCGCGGTTTTACAAAAAATTATGATTTTATTTTTTATTCCTTTTTCTTTTCTTTTCTTTTCTAAAAAAATGAAAAATTTAAATTTTGCTCGTGTTTCCAAAAAATGTTTTAAAAATTCAAAATATGTTCTCGCTACACAAAAAGGTATAAATCTTTCAAAATTCAGACTGGATTTCAATTTTTTGTTCACACATTCAAAAAATGTTCATGCTTCCAAATTTGTTCAGAATTTTTCAAAATTGTTCTTCATTTCAAAATATATTCTCAAAATTCAAAAAATGTTCGTACTTTAAAAAATTGTTCGCGCTTCCAAATTTGTTCAGGATTTTTCAAAGTTGTTCTCTGTTTCAAATTTGTTCTTAAGATTCAAAAAATGTTTGGGAATTGAAAAAAATGTTCCAGCTTTCCTAATTTGTTCACAAATTCAATAATAGTTCATGTTTTTCAATTTTGTTCACAAATTCAAAAAATGTTCTGGAAGTTTTAAAAAGTAAACATTTTTATTTTTTGTTCACAAATTCAAGAAATGTTCCCTTTTTCCAAATTTGTTCACATCATTAAAATGTTCCTGTTTTACAAAAATTGTACGAAAATTCGAAAATGTTTTTATTTTGAAGAAAATATTCATAATTTCGAAAGATTCAGTTGTAGGAGGTCGTCGATTTGACCCAATAAATGGACTGTAGTTTTTAGGATTTTTTGCAAATTAATGTTTAAGTTTAGTCTCTGTCGTCTACATCTTTAACTGTCACACTGCGAATTGAACATGAGATGGTCTGTGTCGCAGTGGTTTGCACGACAGGCCAATTGGTTGAAGTCTCGTGTTCGAGCTACAGCGCTAGTGCGATTTTCTTTTTTTGCAATTTTTCATCTCGGGAATGTGCCGCCGCGTGCTACTGTAAATGGGCCGGCCCACGCTAGCCGCTCCTGTGCGAAGTGCCAGCACTTTCCAGCAGTGAGCGGCCTATAGGAGCTCCCCGTTGGCAGAGCCGTTGGCAGCGATGGGGGGAGCGAGGGGGGAGCGTGTGACGTGCCCTCCTCCGATGGCAGCGATGGGTGGGGTTTAGTGGGGGTTAGAGGGCTTTAGGTATGTTTTGTCTCATTTTTGAATATTTGAACGTTGTAGGGCAAATTAGGTCCAAAAAAATGTCAGATTTTTGCTATAAAAAGGGCTGCCCACCCCTCTCATTTTCACACTCAAACCTCCTCTCCCTCTTATTTCTCACACTGACTCAAACATGGATGATCCCATGGGTAATGATCCCGGCTGGTTAAATTTCGATACTAGTGATCTAGATGTGGGCATCCCCGAGAGGATGGATCCTACAGCCCACAATACCACCGCATACCCCTCTTCCGACGAGTATGTAGCGTCCGGCAGCCAATCCACTACCAGTCTAGTACCTCCACCTCCATCGGCACAAAGAGGGTTCGACGCAAAACCTCATCGTGTTGGGACCATTTCAAAGAAGAAATAGTCGTGGAGGACGGCGTCAACGTGTTGAAAGCTCGGTGCAAGAGATGCACCCGCTTGCTTTCCACGGGGGGGGGGGGGGGGGCAAGGAGGAACCGGCCACCTCAACAGGCACATCCTCAAGCACGAGAAAGTGGACAAGCAGTCTGCGGGGACACAGGCCACGCTCAAATTCAACCATGACGGTACGGTACAGAACTTCATCTATGATCCTGATCTTCATAGAGAAGGAATCTGTCGTTAAATTGCTTCTAATGATTTGCCATTAGGTTTTGGTGATTCGCCCGGTTTTATCGAATACATTCAAAAATCTCATACTCCTAGTTTCAAATCAGTTTCTAGACAAACTACAAGTAGGGATATGACAAAATTATGCAAAACTAGTCTTCAAAAAATAAAAGATGATTTTACTACATGCACTTTTTCAGTCTCTTTAACATCTGATATCTGGAGTGGTCGGGCAAAGCAAGACTACATTAGTGTGGTCGCTCATTATGTTAACAAAAAATGGGATCTACAAAAAAGAACTATAGGATTTGAATTAATTGACGAAGCACACACGGGTCTGACCGAAAAGATATTTGCAGTAACTTTGGATAATGCTTCAGCAAATACAACTGCAATGGAGAGCCTCAGTCCTCTATTTTCTGTATATGCTGCATCTTTTTTACTGCATCAACGTTGTGCTTGTCATATAATTAATCTTATTGCTAAATGTGCTATCAAAAGATGCAAGAAAGAGGTTGAGACTATACGCACTGCAATTTCTTTTCTTGGTAACTCTACTCAGCGAATTACTAGCTATAAGAGATATTGCATAGCAATAGAACAAATTCCTCATAAGTACGATCTAGACATGCTTGTTAGATGGAACTCTACATATATGATGCTTAAGGCAGTTATCCGAGACGAAATTGCATTCTCGGGATGGATTAATGCAAATATGGGAAGAGAACATCTCACTGCTGATACTTGGGATGTTGCTAAAGCTTTGGTCAAGTTTTTAGAGATATTTTATGATGCAACAATTTCTTTGTCTGGGGTTTATTATCCCACATCTCCTTTAATGATGCACACTCTTGTAGACATTGCATCTCACTTGCAAGCATATGAAAATAATGTTTTATTAAGTCCTATGGTTTCTCGCATGAAACTTAAATATTGCAAATATTGGGTGAAGATTCCTATTTTGTATGCATTTGCATTTATCTTGGATCCTAGGGTTAAACTTGAATTGTTTGCTAGTGCACTCGCTGTACTAACTGGGGCCCTAGGGATAGACTATATCGCTTATTCCACTGAGGTTCGTGATAAGCTTTCTGAAGTTTATGCTAAGTACGATCAAAAGTATGCCGGAGTTCGCATGCAGCGGCCTCCACCAGCACCAACTGGAAAAAAGAAAGGAGCGTGGAGCAAGTTATTTGGTTCTTCCACCTCTGCCCCAAGCTCTTCCACATCAGGACCATCGCCTGTGCTTTTAGGTGGTGGGGAGTTAGCGAAGTACCTCAACAACGACAAAGTCAGCTTCAATGAAGATGAGGACGACGACTTTGACATAATTCAGTGGTGGCATGAACACAAGGTTACATATCCGGTGCTTTCCATATTAGCACGGGATGTGTTGTCAGTACCCGTCTCATCTACATCATCAGAGTCTGCTTTCAGTCTAGCTGGAAGAATACTTGAGGAAAGAAGGACGAGTCTCCCCCCGGATATGGTGAGAACACTCATGACCGTGAAAGACGGAGAACTAGCCAGAAGAAGAGGCCAACACACTGCGGAAAACAACGAACTGATGGCCACGTTCGAAGATCTTGCACTCGAAGACGAAGAGAACGAAGAGTAGTTGTAGTCTTTCTATTTTTTCCTTTTGTAATTTTCTTATGCTTTTGTAATTTTCTTTTTCTTTTGTAACCTAGAGCGTGGCTTTGTACTCTTTTACTTCCCAGGGATGGAAGGTTTTAATGAGGCAGTCACTAATAAAGCTCGAGATTTATCCCACATGATGGCACTTTCCTCATTTTAATTTTTTGGACTTATTTTTGCCTAACGTGCCTACCGTGCCTAGCGTGCCAGCCCATGTAAAAGTAGTAAGTTTTTTGGCTATATAAAGGGCTGCCTACCCCCTCTTATTTCTCACACTCAAACCCCATCTCATTTCCACACTCAACACATGGATGTTGCAAATGTTCGACGAAGAGTCTCGCCCGTCTGGAACTACTTTGATGAAGAAGTATTTGTGGTGGATGGTGTCAACGTGCGTAAAGCTAAGTGCAAAAGATGTGGAATCTTTTTGAGCCTGGTGAACGGAGGAATCGGACACCTTCATCGCCATAAGCAGAAACACGACAAGACAGACGAGCAGGCTGCAGGGCACCAAGCCATGTAGTTGTACTCTTTGTAATTTTCGTTTTTTTATCTTGAGCATGGCATTATACTCTTTTACTTTTTAGAAACGGAAGGTTTTAATGAGGCATGCTTTAATAAAGCTCAATATTTATCCCACATGATGACACATTGTCATATATTTTTTCAACTTTCTATACTTATTTTCTGACATACAAACTTTCTTCTTATTTTCTGGATGTAATAAACATCCTACA
Organism: Triticum aestivum; assembly: GCF_018294505.1. Lineage (NCBI taxonomy): Eukaryota > Viridiplantae > Streptophyta > Magnoliopsida > Poales > Poaceae > Triticum > Triticum aestivum. Next base: position 37,259,973 of record NC_057809.1, read on the forward strand.
ATTCTTTGGAAGTAATAAACGTAGCAAAACTTACTGTTGCTATCGTGCTAGTGCCAAAACATACCAGGTACAGCGAAACATGTACTAAAAAAAACGAAGCGAGACGTGCATGCATGCATGCATGAAGGCTGCAGCCTGCAGCCCTGCGTTGCTGCATCGATGGCACAAGCCGACGAGCGCGCCTGCAGCCCTGCACCGCCCATGCGCGCTTGCTCCAGCCAGACGTGCTTTTTTTTAGTTTTTATCATTTATGCCATTGGTTGTGTTCCACTACTCAATTTTGCCATTAAGAATTTCAACTGCTCAAAAATGCCATCGCTTTGTTAGACACATGTTCAAAAATGCCATTGGGCATCATTATTGTGATCTCAAATCTCTTTTGCCATGTTATAATGACATAAATACCTATGAACCAACATGCCAGCTCTCCTTCTATCTTACTACAATAAAGTGTGGGGCCCACTTGATCCAACGACGTTCTTATTTTTCTATAAAATTATTCGCTTGGTTACTCCTGACAAGTGGGGCCACACTTATCATTGTGAGATAGAGAGAACTGACATGTGGGTCTAGGCTTATTTTTGTCATATAACATGGTCAATGAGTTTGATGTGAAAATAACGATGTCTAATGGCATTTTTGAGGAAACATCTAACGGAACGATGGCATTTTTGAGCAAACATCTCACGGATCGATGGCATTTTTGAGTAGTTGTAACTTCTAATGGCAAAACTGAGTAGTGGGACACAACTAGTGGCAAAAATGATAAAAACCCCCTTTTTTTGAAAAATCGGGCCACCTCGTGCCGGCGGGCCACCTCGGGCCAGACGTGCCTATGGGCCAGCACGTCTAGCCAGGGGCCGTGCCTGGGCCTCGAAGGCCAGCACGCGTGCCGGCCCGGCACGGCCCGAGTAGTTCGCGTGCCTGAGCGGGCCGTGCCGGGCTGGCCCATTTGGCCAGGTTTGGCAGCACGCATCGTCTTCAAAGCCCACGAAGGAAATCTATGAGGCCAACTTGAGGCCCAATAGCCGAACACCAAGGCCCAGTATACACCAAAGAAGGCGACGGGGAGCTGATCTATAAAAAAAGGGGAAGCGGCTGTGTGTTGGGAGCAATTAATTGAAGGGTAATTCCACTCAAAAAAATTGAAAGGTAATTTTTCCTCAAGTTTTCTTTTGCGGGGTAAATGAATGTTTTATTCCATAGAGATAGGGTTACAGTCAAGTGGAAAAAGAGCCTCAATACATGATAGTACCATTTATCGGAACCACGTCAAAAATCTTCGAGTCTTCAATTGCGTTTGCACACTCCAATCACATCCCTTTACTTTCTTGCAAATTGCATGTTTTACTTTTCGCTGCTCAAATACTCTTGCCATGCTTGCTTGAATGTATTATGAATGGTTAAATTTGTGCTAAAACTCCATCGTACCTTAACTTAAAGAAATTAAAAAATGTTACTTTTCTTTGCTAAGAGTCTATTCACCCCCCTCTAGACACCTCTTCTCAATCCTTTCAATTGGTATCAGAGCATTGGTCTCCATTGCTTTAGTTTAAACATCTTTGGAGGAAGATGGATGAATCTACGTTGGGGAGTCTTAGACATAGAGTGCCTATACTTGATGGAGAGTTCTTTCATGAGTGGAAAATTGAGATGCTTGAGATTTTTAATGAATATCATTTGAACAAGTACATTACTAGCCCTTGTGCGCATCTTGTTGATCCCTTGCATCCTACCCTTGATGAGTCTATTGACATGATCTGTAATCTTAGAACTGTCAATTTAATCACTAGAGGTTTGCCTAGAAACTTGTGTGCTAGCTTGCCTGCTCTTGATTGTGCTTATACCATATGGAGATTCCTTGAGGAACGATTTCCAAACTACTCCTTGCAAAACTTGGATGAAATTCTTCATAAGTCTATTGCCTTGAGTAAGATGAGTTCGACTGACCCCAAATTTGGTGACTGTCTATTTGAGCTTACTAATCTTACGCGTACCAAAGGAGATGTTGGAATCATTAGCAATATCATCTTCGAAGCCATTAGAATTCATAAAGATGACTATTGTGATGACCATTTATCTAATAAATTACCCTCTCTAGGAATTGATCCATCACAAGACGATGTTGAACATGAATACTATGATGAGGATGATGATAGTGACTTTTATCTTGATGAGTCTATGAGACACTTTGGTCTTATGGCTAATCTACGCGGCTACATGGCTGGAGGAAAGGAATGGGTTCTTGATAGTGGGTGTACCGATCACATGACCAGAGACAAGGATATGTTTCGTGAGCTTGCTGAAAATGACGACCCTCGAAAGTATGTCCCTTTTGGTGACAACTCAAAGGGTAAGGTGGTTGGCCTCGGTAAGGTGGCCATCTCACAGGTAGCTTCATACAAAATGTTTTGCTCGTTGAATCTCTTGGATATAATCTACTTTCCGTATCTAGACTTGCTGACTTTGGTTTCAATGTCCTATTTACTGAAGTAGATTGCCAAGTGTTTCGTAGAGATAACCACAATATGGTCTTTACTGGTTTACGTAGAGGTGATCTTTACATTGTTGATTTCACTAAAAAGGCTCAACCTAGAACTTTCTTAATTGCTAAATCTTCTAAAGGTTGGTTGTGGCATAGAAGATTAGGTCATGTGGGCATGCAAAATCTTGATAAGCTTATTAAAGGTGATCACATCCTTGGAGTAAAAGATGTTATATTTGACAAGGATAGATTATGCAGTGCTTGTCAAGCAGGAAAACAAGTTGGAGGAGTCATCCCGTGAAGAACAGCATGACCACGAGGAGACCGCTCGAGCTACTTCATATGTATCTCTTTGGTCCCAATGCCTACAAAAGTCTCGGTGGTAACTCATTTGGTCTAGTCATAGTCGATGATTTTTCAAGATTTACGTGGGTGTTCTTTCTTGATGATAAATCGCAGGTCCAAAAGATCTTCAAGAACTTCACTAGGCAGGCCCAAAATCAATTTGAAGTGAAGATCAAGAAGGTTCGAAGCGACAATGGAACGGAGTTCAAGAACGCAAATGCGGATACCTTTCTTGACGAAGAGTGGATTTCACATGAGTTCTCGGCTACGTATACGCCTCAAAAAATGAAGTTGTTGAGAGGAAGAACCGGACTCTTATTGAGATGGCGAGAACGATGCTTGATGAGTACAAGACACCAAAACACTTTTGGGCGGAAGCGGTTGAGACATCTTGTCATGCAACAAATCGCTTGTATCTTCACAAGCTACTCGGTAAGACGGCGTACGAGCTTCTCACCGGTAACAAACCCCAAGTTGGATACTTTCGAGTATTTAGCTCAAAGTGCTACATTCTTGATAAGCATCGTCGTTCTAGAGTTGCTCCTAAATCTCACGAGGGTTTCCTACTCAGTTATGGCTCAAACTATCACACTTACCGTGTCTACAACAATTTCACCCGAAAGGTTGAAGAGACGGTAGATGTGAAGTTTGATGAATCTAACGACTCGCAAGTAGAGCAATTGCCAATTGATGTAGGAGACAAAGACCCTTCGGAAGCAATCCAATACTTGTCTATTGGCAAGATTCGTCCAATGGAGGTGAAGGAGAGTTCCTCGTTCGTCCAAGTGGAAGCTTCTACCTCACGACAAGGTGAACCAAGAGTTGAGATGGAAGCATCCACAAGTGGGACACGCCAAGATGAAGAAAACGAGGAAGTACACCAAGATGAACCTCATCAAGCTACTTCTCCACCTAGACAAGAGAACGACAACGCCAACAATGATGAAGGCCAAGAAGAGGAACGAGATGATGTAGAAGATGCTCCACCCCGACCCAAACAAAATCTCCCACGAGTTCGAGCAAGAGTTTCACGAGACCATCCCGTTGAATAAATCTTCAACGATATTCAAACTGGGAGAATCACTCGCTCTAAAACTCGTTTGGCTAATTTTTGTGAACATTATTCATTCATCTCTAGCATTGAACCTATGAAGGTTGAAGAAGCATTGGAAGATCCGGTCTGGATAAATGCTATGCACGAAGAGCTACACAACTTTGAGAGAAACCAACTGTGGACATTGGTCGAGAAGCCCGACAACAACCACAACATCATCGGTACCAAATGGGTGTTTCGTAACAAGCAAGACGAAGATGGACAAGTAGTTCGCAACAAAGCATGTCTCGTCGCCCAAGGCTACACTCAAGTCGAAGGTATGGACTATGGTGAGACATATGCCCCCGTTGCTAGACTTGAGTCCATCCGCATCTTACTTGCCTATGCTAACCACCATGATATCACCTTGTACCAAATGTACATTAAAAGTGCTTTCCTAAATGGTGAAATTGAGGAGGAAGTTTATGTTAAACAACCTCCCAGCTTTGTTAATCCTAAGAAACCTGACCATGTTTACAAACTTCACAAAGCTCTTTATGGTCTCAAACAAGCTCCTAGAGCATGGTATAAATGCTTGACCAAGTTCCTTATTGAAAAAGGCTTTGAGATTGGGAAGGTTGATTCTACTCTTTTTACTAAAAGGGTTAATGGTGAATTATTTGTGTGCCAAATTTATGTCGATGATATCATATTTGGTTTGACTAACCCTCATTTTAGTGAAAAGTTTGGGAAGCTAATGTCGGAGAAGTTTGAGATGTCTATAATGAGTGAACTCAAGTTCTTTCTTGGTTTGCAAATCAAGCAAACTAAGGAAGGCACCTTTGTCTCTCAAACAAAGTACACCAAGGACTTATTCAAGAAGTTCAACATGCAAGAAAGCAAAGGTATGAAACCCCCCCATGCCTACTAGCGGACATCTTGACTTGACCAAGGATGGCAAATCAATTGACCAAAAGGTTTATCGCTCTATGATTGGTTCATTGTTATATCTATGTGCCTCCCGTCCTGATATTATGCTAAGTGTGTGCATGTGTGCACGATATCAAGCGGCCCCCAAAGAATGTCATCTTAAGGCTGTGAAAAAGATAGTGAGATACCTAATACATACACCAAATTTTGGAATTTGGTATCCTAAGAGGTCTTCTTTTGATCTTTGTTGGCTACTCCGATTCGGACTATGCCGGTGACAAGGTTGATAGAAAGTCCACTTCGGGTACTTGTCAATTTCTTGGTAGATCTCTTGTATCTTGGTCCTCCAAGAAACAAAACTCGGTATCCTTATCCACCACCGAAGCGGAATACATTGTCGCCGGTTCATGTTGTGCTCAATTACTTTGGATGACCCAAACTCTTAAAGATTATGGGATCTATGTGAAACATGTTCCATTGCTTTTGTGACAATAAAAGTGCTATTAAGATTGCTCATAATCCCGTGCAACATTCTTGAACCAAGCATATTGTAGTTCGTCATCATTTCATTCAAGACCATGTTGCCAAAGGGGACACTGATCTTAAGCATGTTCGCACCGATAAGCAATTGGCGGATATATTCACCAAACGGCTTGATGAGAAAGTATTTTGCTGTTTGAGAGGTGAATTGAACATCATTGATGCTTCAAACTTGGAGTAGAAACTCCATTTGGATACATTCAAGGCATGAGCCTTTGACTAATCCTTGACGTTTCTCTTATGATGATGATCATATGTCTTGGATATATTTGCACCTTTGCATGCTATCTACCCCTTGTAGGTACTTGGATGAATCAAAATCTATGAGATTGCAAATCACTCACATATTGAACAATCTCTACATCACCAAATCTCTACAACGTGGTGGTTGAAGATAAGGAAGCATGAAATCTTTCAACATATCCTTTGACCATTTCTATACATTAAATTTCATTTGGTATCAAATTCTTGGTTGTCAATTTGGATACACAAGTGCTCTTCCTTGCAAGACTAACGCATGTAGGTAGATGAACTCAAACTATAAGTGGTGCTCCCAATCCTTGATGAGCTACAACAACCTTGAGCATCCCACGCAAGTTCAACTACACGATCGAGTTCAACACCACCATCCAAGGTATGTTATTCCATCTTAGAGAAGCTTTCACTACAAAAAAAGACACATCCGTGACATTTTGGGCCGAATGAATTTTTTTCCTGTCATACATATGACACTTCTATGACGATAATTGTGACAAAACCCGGTATCATCATAGATGTGGTGGGCTCCTACTTCTATGACAAAAAATCATGACAGAAAATGGGCTTTTCGTCCTGGGCGGGCCGGAGACGCAGTTGCATGACATTCTTTGGGCCGTCCATGACGGAAAAAATCGTGGTAGAAGCGAGGGGGAGGAAAATTTTGGAGAGTTCCCGGTTACGGTGGGAGGTCGGGGGCCGAGCGATGCGCGTTTCTCTCGTACATGTACGCGCATGTGTGCGAGGCGTTGGCTCTAACTGAACCCGAGCGAGGCGTTGGGCTATAACTGAACCCAAGCGATTGCACTGCAGGCTACGCGTTACTGAACCCGAGCGATCAATCGATGGCTGTTAACTGAACCCGATCGAGCGATTCCTTCGCTACTGCTGCTAACTGAAGCCGATCGATTGGATGAACAGTGAGTGTTGCGGGGGGGGGGAGGTTGGATGAACAGTGAGCGGTGGCGTTGCCTCTGGATGAACAGGACCCCGTGGTGTGGTGGAGGGCTGGATGAACAGTAGACGGTGGAGGGGTGCCCATGGAGGGGTGGTTGAACAGGACCCTGTGGTGTGGAGGGCTGGATGAATAGTAGACGGTGGAGGGGTGGTTGAACAGTAGCCGGTGGAGTAGCGCGCAGTGGAGGCTAGATGAACAGGAGCCCGTGGAGGCTGGAGGAGGTCGACGGTAGCCCGTGGAGGCTGGAGGAGGTCGACGGTGGAGATGAATAGTATCCCGTGGAGTCCCGTTTTGCGGTATGCCACACCCCTCCCGATGAACAGGACCCCCGTTTCGACCATAGCGCTCCAACACAAGTCTGTTTCATCCGTTTTGCGGTACGCCACATCCCTCCCGATCAACAGGACCCCCGTTTCGACCGTAGGAGGTCCGTTTCGTCCGTTTTGCGGTACGCCAGACCCCTCCCAATGAACAGGATCCCGTTTCAAACGTGGCCGGTCGAACACAAGGCCGTTTCCTCCGTTTTGCGGTACGCCAGGCCTCGTTTCCATCGCCTATTCCGTCCAAGCCCTCCCGATGAACACGACCACGCATTCCGTTTCGACCCAGCCAGTTGGCTCCCACGCGTTCCGTTGCCTCCCGATGAACACGACGCATTCCGTTGCCTCCCCATGAACACGATGCATTCCGTTGCCTCCCCATGAACACGACGACGACGCTGTTTCTCCGTTCCGACCCAGCCATATCAACGAGCCCTGGCCGTACGTATGCGCGAGTAGGCGTTCGAGACCCCGCCCGTATGTACACATACGTGGCCGTATTTTCTTTCTTGCACCCTGGCCGTTGTACGTACGTGTACATGCTACGTGCGCGCCTCTACTACGACACGTGCGTGCCTCTACATCCACTAGTATATGTGTACGTACACGTTCGAGACCAGAATGACAACGCTACGTACGCTTCGACCAGGTGGGTCCCGACTGTCAGGCACTTCCTTGCGTGCGAAGATGTAGCTGGTGGGTCCCAGCAGTGAGGGGGGTGAATCGTTTTGTTTTTTTGCCCGGATGCACTTCCTTGCGTGCGAAGGTGTAGCTGGTGGGTCCCAGCAGTCAGGGGGAACATTTTTTCGGGAAATACGGTGGCCCGTTCGGTGGGTCCCCGCTGTCAGGTGGAGGAATAATTATTTTGCGCGTAATAAGGAGGCACTTCCTGGCCGCGGCCGTGTAAGTGCATCTAGTGCCACCCCTAGTTGGTTTTGGAGTATTGACAACAAACCTAGCTGAGGGACTAATGTGTTTGTGAGAATTGCAGGATAACACAGGTAGAAGTCCCTCATTGATTCGGTTTTCCTACCAGAGATGACCCCTAAAAATGTATGAAGACATTGATGTCGAAGGTGGTATGTGAAGATATTCACATTGAAGAATATGACAAGAGAAGACATCGCATGAAGCCTATGGAGCTCGAAGACTTAGTTCTTTTTCTTCTTTGTTGAGTCATAGGAACCACCGTACTGTTAAGTGGGGTCCAAGAGAACCAGTCAGAATGACTGAAGTGATGCTTAACCAAAACCTATGTCTTCGAGTGAAGACTATGAGAGCGAATCTTGTCCAGGGTCGGACAAGTCAGCTTTGCTTGTAGCCCAAGTAAAGTTGCCGTGTGTGTTTGAAATCTGACCGTTGGAACACGTGTCAGTTCCTTAGTGACCCAGGGTCATTTCGGACAAATCAGATCGGGTTGCCTAGTGGCTATAAATAGCCCACCCCCTACAACCATAAACGGTTGGCTGCTCAGAGTTAAGTACGGCTTTTGTCGTTTGAGAGCAACCCACCTCGAAGCCTTTGAGAGAGAATTCCTTGCGAGGATAAAGCCCTAACCACCCAGAGCCAAAGAGTGTTAGGCATCACTTAAGTCTTCCTGTCTGTGTGATCTGAAGACTTATTACACTTGAGGACTGTGAATCCTCCAGCCGGTTAGGCGTCGCGTTCTGAGCATCCAAGAGCCATTGTGGATCACCGGTGAACGAAGTCTGTGAAGGTTTGGGAGTCTACCTTGAAGACTTACCAAAGTGATTGGGCGAGGTCTGTGTGACCTTAGCTCAAGGGGAATACGGTGAGGACTGGGTGTCCTGAGCTGCGTGTTCAGGACTGGGTGTCCGGGACTGTGTGTCCTCAGGTTTAAATACCTAGCCGCCCTAACCAGACGTACAGTTGTCACAGCAACTGGAACTGGTCCAACAAATCATTGTCTTCAACGAGTCACTGGTTTCATCCTTCCCTTCCCTTTACTTACTGTTGGTCCTTGTGAAGTCATTGTATGATTGCACTATCTCTTGTCTTCACTGAGTGACTGCGTGTTCTGTTTGGCTTCATAATATCTTCCTACCTGATCCTTACTACCTAGCTGCTATTAGTCATTGTGCTTTCACTTCATTGAATACTTGACTATGGTTTGCCTAGTGTAGTCTACCTTCCGCTGCATGGTAATAGGTTTATTTCTATCGTTTGTCTTCGAAACTTCCACGTTTTGAAGACTTTCATAAAAATCGCCTATTCACCCCCCTCTAGTCGATATAACGCACTTTCAATTGGTATCAGAGCAAGGTACTCCCTTGTTCTGTGTGATTCGGTTTAACCACCTGGAGTTTTAGCTATGTCGACTGCAGGGATAATTAAAGTCTCCGCTGCGTGCCCCGTCTTCGATGGAACTGAATATCCCTACTGGAAGAATAAGATGCGCATGCATCTTGAAGCCATTGACGTCGACCTATGGTATGTCGTCAAGAACGGCATTCCCAAGGCTGGAGAAGGTGTCACCGCTGCTGACGTCAAGAAGTTCGTTCAACTGGACTCTACTGCCAAGAATATCATCTGTGGTCATCTGACCAAAGGACAGTATGGCCGCGTGAGTGCTTTGGAAACATCTAAGCTAGTCTGGGACTGGCTCTCCAAGGTCAACGAAGGCGTCTCAACCCAGAGAGATCAGAGAATCAGTGTCCTTCGCAACCTCTTCAACCGCTTCAAGAGAAATGACAATGAGAATGTCCAGCTCACGTTTGATCGACTCACTGACATCACAAATGAGCTTCAAGCCCTCGGCGCTACTGAGATCACCAAGCATGAAGTCGTCAAGACACTCCTGAGATCACTTGACAGTTTGTTTGACACCCTAGCCCTGATGATTCAAGAACGTCCTGATTTCAAGACACTCGATCCGTCTGACATACTTGAGAGGCTCAACACACATGAGTTTCAGCTCTCTGAGAAAAGAGATATCTACGGTCCCAACTATGGGCGAACTCGTGCCTTGAAGGCAAAAGCTGTCTCCTCATCTGAAGAAGAATCTGACAGCAGTTCTGATGATCCTGAAGACATTGGAAAGGAGCTTGCTATGCTTGTGAAGAAGTTCCAAAAATTCACCAAGAAGAAAGGCTTCAGAAAGTCTTCACGATCAAGCTCAAGGAATGATGAAGCTTCTGCTCATGACTACAAGAAAAAAACATGCCACAAGTGCAAGAAACCTGGCCACTACATCTTTGAGTGTCCGCAGTGGGACATTGAGAACAAGAAGAAAAAGAAGAGCAAGGAGTATGATTCTGATGACAAGAAGAAGAAGAAATACTCAAAGTCTTCTTCCAAGTCCTCCTCAAAGTCTTCATCACACAAGAAGAGCTCATCTGGCAAGGCACGTGCGTTTGTTGGCAAGGAAATTGATTTTGAGGAGGAGTCCGCTTCTGAGGAGGCGGAGGTGGAGTCTGAGGAGGAGTCCGATTCTGGCGTTGCGAGTCTGGCTACAGCATACGTTGCCAAGTCCATCTTCAACACTGAAGACAATGACTCCATCACCGACACCGATGCAAATGACAAGGACTACTCCGCTCCTACCTACTGTTTCATGGCACGCGGTGCCAAGGTAAACACACGCACTACTCACTATCAAACATCTAGTGAACGATGACTCTGATTGTGGTTCCAAACCCAGCTACAAAACACTCGCTAAAATTGCAACTGAAAAACAGAAAACCATGGAACACATTCAAAAACTGTTAGACAAAAGCGATGATCTGTTAGACGCTGAAATGACTCGATCTTAGTCCTTAATTGAAGACATAAAATATCTTCACGTTAAGTATGAGGAACTTGAAAGTCGTCATGAAACGCTCTCAACAGCTCATGAAAGGCTTTCCTATGATTATCTTCAAAGGAAGCAAGATCTTGAGAAATTGAGAGCGGCTCATGAAGATCTTCAAAAAGAAAACGAGTCGCTTCGCGCCGAACAGATCAGTTCAGCTCAGGAAGGATTTGAACCACCATGTCTTAAATGCATTGAGCGTGATAATGCTACTTCTGTTGCTGAATGTTCTACTGTTGCTACTGTTGCAATATCTTCAACTGTTGATGTGGGAACTAACCCCTCTGCTGAGGATACCACTGCTATTGCTGATGAGAATGCTAGGTTGAAGACATTGCTTGAAACAGGGATGTACAAAAGTCTCAAAGGGCATCAGACACTATGTGATGTCCTCAAAAGGCAGATCCTGAACCGAAACCCTAGGAAAGAGGGTGTTGGGTTCAAAAGGAAAATGAATGCTGATGGCTCTTACTGGAAACCTGAGCAGTACCCCAAAACCACATGGGTTGCTGCAAAGGAACCTTCAGCGGATCCATCCACTCTATCTGGCTTCACTTGTGCTAACCCCATTGTTATTGATGAATCCTTTGATGCAAACTATAAACTGTTTAAGCATCAGAATGGTGAAGTGTTTGCCATGTATATTGGTACTAACTGCAGGAATGGACCGCCTATGAAGAAGATCTGGGTGCCGAAAAGGTGTTTGGAGAATCTTCCTGTGAATGTCATCATGACACCACAGGTGAAGAAGACAAACCCCAGACCACAGGCTTCATACGGTCCAAAGGCTTCATACAGATAGAGGACTCACCCGAGTCGCACTAACGCAAATGTTTTGCAGGGAAGCCATACTCAGGCCTATGAATATGAGCGCGGTTCATCAAACCGCCATGTTCACAAGACCAAGAACTATTCTGCTTATTATTATGAGTACTATTGTCCTCCTGCAAGACTTTTCGCTAGGGCTACAAAGCCAAAGTTCTTATATGCCGCACTTAGACTCATTGCTTCGAAGCCACCCTTGAAGATGTGGGTGGCTAAGAAAGCTTAACTCTCTTTTGCAGGGAAGGGTCTCCAGCAGAAAACCAAAATCGTCTGACGCTATTGCTGGGGACCTTAAACATCTTGTAGGGCGCAAGATCAAATGCCCAAATGGTCTTATTATGTACTTCATTCCTGAATCTCTTGCCACTCGCCCTATCAGTCCAAATATCGATCTAAGCTTTCATAACCCACTGGTTCGTCAAATGTTTTTGCTTCACAATTCTCTTCATGAAGCCTATCCCCCTAACTGCACTGTAGGGTACGACACCAGCAGCTTCAGAATGGATTATTGATAGTGGGTGTACCAATCACATGACTGGCAAGAGAAGCCTTCTTATGGACTCAACCTTACGTCCATCCGACAAGAGTCACATCACATTTGCTGACACTGGTAAAAGTAAGGTATTGGGTCTAGGTAGAGTTGCAATCTCAAAGGATCAACACATGGATAAAGTCATGCTTGTTGAATCCCTTGGCTTCAACTTAATGTCTGTCTCAATGCTTTGCGATTTAAACATGATCGTGATGTTTGGAAAATATCGTTGCCTTGTTCTAATGGAATCTGACAAGTCTCTAGTGTTTGAAGGGTATAGGAAAGATGATTTGTACGTGGTAGATTTCTCAGCAGGACCACAACTTGCCGTATGTCTTCTGGCAAAAGCTTCAGAATGCTGGCTCTGGCATCGGAGGCTAGGGCATGCTGGCATGAGGAACCTCCACACCCTTGCAAAGAAGAAGCATGTCATAGGCATCGAGGGCGTCAAGTTCAAGAAAGATCACTTATGTGGTGCCTGTGAAGCAGGAAAGATGATGAGGGCCAAGCATCCCTCGAAGACAATCATGACGACAACTCGACCTTTCGAACTGCTCCACATGGATCTTTTCGGTCCCACTCATTACTCAACTCTTACTACTACTGCTTGTGTCTATGGCTTTATCATTGTTGATGATTATTCTAGATATACTTGGGTGCACATAATCCTCTACAAGACTGAAGTGCAGGATGTCTTCAGACGCTTCGCCAATCGAGCAATGAATAACTATGGCGCCAAGATAAAGCACATCAGAAGTGACAATGGCACTGAATTCAAGAACACTGGCCTTGATACATATCTCGATACTTTGGGCATCGCACATGAATTCTCAGCTCCGTACACACCACAGCAGAATGGCGTCGTTGAACGCAAGAACAGAACCGATGCTTGATGAATACAAGACTCCAAGAAAATTCTGGCCTGAAGCCATTGATACTGCATGCCATACAATCAACTGCGTTTATCTTCACAAGCTTCTGAACAAGACATCTTATGAGCTCCTTATTTGCAAGAAGCCAAATGTCAGTTACTTCAGAGTATTTGGCGCCAGGTGCTGGATCAAGGATCCACATCACACTTCAAAATTTGCACCAAAAGCACATGAGGGTTTTATGCTTGGATATGGAAAGGATTCGCACTCCTACAGAGTCTTCAATCTCTTTCATTATAGAGTGGTTGAAATAGTGGATGTGCGGTTCGATGAAACTAACGGTTCACAAAGAGAGCACCTGCCAAATGTGCTAGATGAAGTTCCATCCAGTGAATCAATCAAACTTATGGGAACTGGAGAAATCATACCCTCTAAAGCTCAACCTGAAGAGGAACTTATCATCTCCGCACCTGGTCAACCTGAAGACAATCCCTCTAACAATGACAATGATCAGCAAGAGCAAAATCTTCGCCCTATATATCCTCGTGTTGCCAATGAAGTGCAGATTGAGAGAATAATTGATAGCATCAATGCACCCGGTCCGCTCACTCGTTCAAGGGCAACACAACTAGCAAATTTCTGTGGGCACTTCGCATTCGTCTCAATAACAGAACCCAAGAAAGTTGAAGAAGCCTTCATGGAACCTGAATGGATTCAAGCTATGCAAGAAGAGCTTCAACAGTTTGAGCTGAATAATGTATGGGAACTGGTTAAGCGTCCTGATCCTCGGAAGCACAATATAATAGGCACCAAATGGATATACCGCAACAAGCAAGATGAGCATGGTCAAGTTGTCAGAAACAAAGCTCGTCTCGTTGCTCAAGGATATACTCAAGTTGAAGGGATTGACTTCGATGAAACATTTGCTCCTGTGGCTCGACTTGAAGCCATACGCATACTGCTGGCCTATGCAAATCATCATAACATACTTCTATATCAAATGGATGTGAAGAGCGCTTTTCTCAATGACAAGATTGAAGAAGAAGTGTATGTTGCACAACCGCCTGGCTTTGAAGATCCAAAACATCCTGACATGGTATACAAGCTCAACAAGGCACTGTATGGCCTCAAACAAGCCCCTCGGGCTTGGTATGACACACTCAAATACTTCCTGAAGAGCAAAGGCTTCACACCTGGTTCCCTCGACCCCACTCTCTTCACGAAGACATATGATGGTGAACTGTTTGTGTGCCAAATATATGTGGATGACATTATCTTCGGCTGCACCAATCAGAAATACAGTGAAGAGTTTGGATATATGATGCAAGAGCAATACCAGATGTCCATGATGGGAGAGCTGAAGTTCTTCCTTGGTCTTCAAATACGACAGCAACGCAACGGCATCTTCATATCTCAAGAGAAGTATCTCAAAGATTGCCTGAAGAAGTTCGGTATGCAAGACTGCAAAGGCTTCACGATGCCAATGCCAGCCAAACATCATCTGGGTCCCGACGACAATGGTAAAGAGTTCGATCAAAAGGTATACCGCTCCATGATTGGTTCTTTACTTTATCTATGTGCATCTAGGCTAGATATTATGCTTAGTGTTTGCATGTGTGCTCGATTCCAAGCGGCACCAAAGGAATCGCATCACTTAGCTGTGAAGCGAATTCTTCGATATTTGGCTTACACCCCAACTCTAGGATTATGGTATCCAAAGGGCTCAGAGTTTGATCTGGTTGGATTCTCGGATGCTGATTATGCTGGTGACAAGGTGGATCGCAAGTCTACATCAGGCACATGTCATTTTCTGGGACGATCACTTGTATGTTGGTCTTCAAAGAAGCAGAACTGTGTATCTCTCTCCACTGCTGAATCTGAATACATTGCTGCTGGATCTTGCTGCGCTCAGCTTCTGTGGATGAAGCAAACACTCAAAGACTATGGCATTCATCTGAAGCAAGTGCCACTCTACTGCGACAACGAAAGCGCCATCAAGATTGCCAACAACCCAGTTCAGCACTCGAAGACAAAGCACATTGAGATTCGTCATCACTTTCTCAGAGATCATGTTGTGAAGGAAGATATTGATATCATACACGTCAACACTGAAGAGCAATTGGCAGATATCTTCACCAAGCCCTTGGATGAGAAGAGATTTTGCAAGTTACGGTGTGAGCTAAATATCTTGGAATCCTCAAATGTCCTGTGATCAGGCACACATCCTAACACTTATGCATATTGATGACTTAGATGTGCAACACACGAAGTAAAGTATATCTTCAATCAATGAAGACATGCATTCTAAGTGTGAATACATTAATGAGGAATTTGACTTCGGAGCGCCACGATAATTGTGCGCCGTGTCTGGGTCTAATACTTCCTATACGGTGGGTAACGCCACCACCAAATGTTCTGTTTGAAGTGTTTCACTCATGGCGTTACATTTGCTATGTCTTCACATTTGGTTTGGCTTCAATCTCAACATGTCTTCATGATTATATTCACTATGTTGATTATATATATACTAGTGTTCTGTCCTCTACAGCATTCACTTATAGCTATGTCTTCTTGTTGAATCTTTTGAACTAAGTGAATGTGATCGGACCCTAACCTCTCTATGCTTTCTATCTCAAACTCTATCTCTCCAAATCATATGCATTCTTTTGAAACTGTCAAATGTCTTCTCTACGTCCTTGTCAGCAGAAGATACAGGGACAAACATTAAGTCCGCTTTCAATGCTAATTCCTTCACCTGAAACCCGGAGAAGTGGGAACGACCACCCGACAATCCAGGCGTGCGTGGGACGTTGAACAACCTCCGATATGCTGCATGATGGCCATGTGTTCCACATATGTGAATCGCCAGGGGCACCTATGTAATAACACTGAGCCGCCCCTGTCCCTATAAATACACGCCACACCACAGTCATTATCTCTTCTTCCACTCTCGCACGAACCCTAGCGCCACCGCTAGCCCTCGACAACGCCGACGATGAAGCGCTTAGCTGCCGCAACCTCTCCGACGCCGTCTTCACGCCAACCGCGGACATCATCTTCTCCGCCGTTGCCATAGGTGTCCTCCGTCGCCAAGTTAGGGCACGGACGATCGAACTGCTCGGCCTCCTCTTCCACTCCGTCTAGCAGTTCTACGTGTGGTAAATAAAAACCTCCTTTTTACGGCCCCTTTGATCCTACAGATTCATCACTTTCTACCACAAGTGGTTTTTGTTCATACATGTTGGATCCACTTCATACTGCATCTCATAATATGCCTAGTATATTCACTTATGCTTCACAAAGTAGTTAGATTCCTCACTTGTACTGATCCGTGGATTCGTACAAATCTGGAACCAACTCCTTATGTATGAGTGAATGTCTTCACACGATGAGGTCAATGTCTTCTAAACTGATTTATCTTCAAAATCTTCTGAGAATGCATATGACCTCTTCCCCTTCCCTCGCACCTTAATGCTGTCACAGGTACATGTCCATGGGAGAATCCCCTGGTTCTCATAGTCTGCATTCATTTGCAGAATTCTTACAGTATCATATAAATTCTCCCGAAGCCAGTTCCTGTTTGTCTAGCAAGCGAAAGCCTTTGAAGCCTTTGAACGTGTTGAAGCCATTCAGTTTGAAATTCATGGCTGCAGAGAAATCAGTAAGGAAGGGTGGCAGACAGCGTCGTGGGGGAACATCAAGACATTTGCCTGATGACCTCTCAGAGCCTTACAAGACAGATCCTGAAGAGGATTACAATCAGCGCAAGACCCGAATCCAATGGATTCGAAGATATTGGGTGGAACAATGGTTCAAATACCGGTTTGTGACCTAGGAATATGCTGAGAAAAATGCCATCAAGTGACCATGGGGAGACATCCTATACAAGAATCTTCAACCCAGGTCCAGAGAAGAAGCCATTGAACAAGGTTTCTATCCCTGCATGGTCCGTGGGCCACAGCCTGCAGATGCACACCCATCGTCACTACTATGGTGTCGTGACGACAATTTGTTCAAGCACAACTTCCAGTTTGCCAAGAACTCAGCGAAGCAGAACAAGAAGTCTTTGGGATTCGACTTCAACCCTGGTCCCTCTGCTCCCCGTGCCGATGGAACTCGCGAAGCTGAACCCAATCTTCTTGGGACCTTCTACAACCTGGAAGGTCTCATCACTCATATCGTGGTTCAAGGGACAGCCGTGAATGAGCCTGCAGATGACGCTGAATCAGATGAAGCACCTGCAGCGCCGAAGCCAAAGAAGTTGAAGCAGCCTAAAGCTTCAAAGCCTGCCTCTGCACCAAAACTCTCACGGGCGAAGCCACTGGCTACTGCACCTCCTGAAGACAGTGTGCAGTCTGAAGATTTGTCACGCATCTCCAAGCCCCAGAAAGTCAAGATGCCTCTGCCACACACCGGCCAAGAACTGACAGCTGCTGCTATTCTGCGCAACGATGCCATCGATCTATCTAGTGATGAAGATCTTGCAGATGACGCTCTTGAGCAACTGATCAAGAGCAAAGAAGAAGCAGAAATCTTCAATGATCTGCCTCTCTTTGACGTGGCAATCATCCACAACTTCATTGATGAGTGGTTTGACACGCCCAACCTCAGCTTCGAAGATCTGCAACTTCCAATTGGCCTCAGTGTCGCCTTCCATGGCGCCATTGCTTCAGAGCTAGCTCTAGCTCAGCGCATCATCGAACTGAAGCAAAAGATTGACTTTGAGAAAGCTCAGTTCAAGAAGCATATGGCCAAGCTCAGCGTGCAAGAGGTGAAAAACTTCAAGATTATGCTGCACGAGCTCAAGGAAGCCTTTCTCAAGAAACGTGCAGAAGCTCAGGGTTCTCGTGAGCGCATGAAGAGCCTGGCTGACAGGTGTGTGCAAGGCTACAACGAGGCTGAGAAGCGCAAGGCCCTTGGGCATCCGGGCATTGATCCCAGGATGGCTGCTAAGAGGAAGAAGAAGCCCACTGTGGCCGAACCCAAAGCACCAAGGCAGGAAGCAGATCCCATTGTCTTCCCAACTAGCATGACTAGCTCGAAGCCAAAAGCCAGGTCTACCGCTTCAGAACTGAAGAAGACGAGGACTGCTAAGGCTGAAGCCAGAAAGAGGAAACATTCTGAAGCCTTTGATGCTGCTCCCTCCAAGAAGAAGAGGAAGACCAAGAAGGAACATGCTGCTCCCACAGAGCCCTTAATAGTTGAACCCATCTCCATGGTTCGCCCTGACGCTGAACATCAAGAGCGCCAACTGACTGTCCATGAGCCTGCTTCCACAGAGGCTCATGAAGCTGAAGACTTTCCAGCAGGTGATCCTACCGCTGCTGAAGACATTGGTCACCATGACAATGTTGAAGATAATGTAGTCCTTCCTTAGATCGAGCACTAACAGGTATCATCGCCTGTGCTTACGCACAACGAACTCATCAGCATTGGTCGTCCCTTGACGCCAATTGCTCAGTATACAACATGGGCTGATCACCCACAAGCACAAGAAGAAGATGACTTTGAGGCCCAGCCAACTCTAACTCCACAGGCGTCGCCAGCGTTACGCAGGCTTCACAAAGGACCAAGGCCTCCAGTCTCCGAGTCTGAAGTTAAAGCTGCTGAAGACATTCCGACTGCATCAGCCGATGACACCCAAGAAGAAGAACATGTCCCCACTCCCCCAACTACTGACGAAGTTGTTCTCGCGGAGAACGTGTCTGTGCCAAACCCTCCAGCTCATCAAGTGGAGGTTGAGAATCTTGAGGCTGCCACCACCAAAACAAATGAAGCCACTGACGCTGTCATGGCTGAAGCAAATGTGGAGCCTACACCAACCCAAGAACCAGAAGTTAGCGAAGCCAATGATGCTACTGCTTCTGTTCCTGCGTCTGCTGCTGGTCCTCAATTTGACTATCATGTTGAGCATATGCCTCAGGTACAAAAGCCAATTCCAAGGTTGCCCAGGTTTCCAGGCCCTGCATCAGCACCTGGATCCTTCAATGTCAACGGCTTCAAAGCAGACAACACTTTCTTCAATAGCTCCAAGAACCCCTACTCAAGGGAAAGAATATCTTCTGATCAGTTCTGGAGCTATCCGCAGCGAAGCTATTACTCCTGCATTCTGTACAATCAAGCTCGCATCTTCCCACATAAGCGTCTTGACACCGAAGCAATAGTTGGTCTGCCCTGTCTGGAAGAAGCTCTGGATTGCTTCAAAGAGGTTGGATTGTTGCCGTTTGTCACCGAGCAAGAGCACTGGAATGAAGAGTTGCTGCTCCAATTCTATGCCACACTTCACATCCGTGGGTACAACAGAGATCCGAAGACTTGGGTCCTGGAGTGGATGACAGGAAATGTTCATCACGAAGCCAAAGCCTTTGATATCATTGAGCTCACTGGTCTGCCCACTCCTGGCGATCTCTATGAACCTGGCTGTCAGCTTCACAGTGAAGCTATGGAGAACATCTTTCAGAAGCCTGAACCGAACATCAGTCAGATGCTCAGTATGATGAAGCCCTTACCACAAGATGCTGCATATCCTAAGGAGTTCTTTGTTGAAGACCTTGAGTATCTGCCAAGGACTATCTATCACATCATAAGGCGAACTCTCTGGCCCCTCAAAGGACATTCTCCACATGCCAAGCTGGAAGGTGCAATGAAGACTTTGGTCTTCTATATTCTTCATGGCAAATGCTTCAATGCACAAGACTTCTTCATCTGCCAACTTGCTGCGTCAGGCTCTGATCTTTTTGGCTTGAAGTTCTACGCTCCATGGATAATGCAGCTGATTAAACTCCACTCCGCTATTTCATATCAGCCATCTGCTCGCAATCATCGGATCTTTCTGCCTGATGTGGATATGTCCGTTGAAGCCATTTATCCTGAGCCTGCCAAGGAGCCTCTTAGTCTTCAGAATGCGGAGCATCAAAGTTTCTCTCAGAACATTGAAGGAGTTGAAGCAGTCACCCGTGTTTATCCTCTGGCTGGAACTACACGTGCACCTCATCGTGCCCTTACTGAAGCCACCGACAGTACTATTGCCCAACGACCCAAGAAGCGATCTCGTGTTCTCAATGACCGAGAGCTTCTGGTGGCTCTTCATCAGAAACAGGATAGGCATCACGACTGGCTGAAGCGCCAAATGCAAAGCCTCTTGGTGGATGTTAACCGCATTCGCAATCTTGCCACCAAGAATGCCTTTGTTGCCCATGAAACCTCTCGACACACATGGAAAGGGCTGACACTTATGTGCTCTGAAGATGATCTTCAAGAGGATGGCTTCTCTGAATGCTTCAAGTTCGACTCCACACCTCCCCGAAGGGCAGTGCTGCGACGAACTCCATCTCTTGAAGACTCTGAGTTCTCTTCCTCTGCGGAAACTGTGAATGCCAGAGTGATCGAGGACGAAGACGATGCTACTTCACCGCCCCCTCCTTCAGCATGCTTTGACACTGCTCCAAGTTCTTCTGCACCGCCGAACATCACCGACGACCCTGCTGCTTCACCTACTCATCATGGGGACGAGTAGATGCTCTATGTCTTCAAACCTTTTTGGTCCTTCCTGACAAAAGGGGGAGAAGCATATGAGTTTGATAGTCTTCAAGCGGGTTCCTATGGGCGGTTGCTTTATATTTTGCCTAGTGTTTACAACTCTTGTTTTGATACATTTGGTTCTTTGAGTCGTAACACTTAAACTCGATGGTCGTCTGCTACTTATTTGCTTCTTTGTGATGCGATGATAAATTCCGCATGTGCGACGATAAATTCCGCACTTAGATCATTTTGCAGACATCCATTTTCCATTATGCATGTCATTATCTTCACATACCTTCACGTGCATAATGAATTGTCATCATAAGTTGAAGAGGATCTCCACGAGTACAACCTGCCATGTGCATTTGCATTCCAAAAGCAAATTACTTATATGCACATCTTCAGCGGGAGCCCTTGCAACTTATGAAGACAATTCCTTATCCTTTACAATTTCACATATTATATTCCCCGTTGAAAACTTCAACTAGTTTGTCATCAATCACCAAAAAGGGGGAGATTGTAAGTGCATCTAGTGCCACCCCTAGTTGGTTTTGGAGTATTGACGACAAACCTAGCTGAGGGACTAATGTGTTTGTGAGAATTGCAGGATAACACAGGTAGAAGTCCCTCATTGATTCGGTTTTCCTACCAGAGATGACCCCTAAAAATGTATGAAGACATTGATGTCAAAGGTGGTATGTGAAGATATTCACATTGAAGAATATGACAAGAGAAGACATCGCATGAAGCCTATGGAGCTCGAAGACTTAGATCTTTCGTAGTTCTTTTTCTTCTTTGTTGAGTCATAGGAACCACCGTACTGTTAAGTGGGGTCCAAGAGAACCAGTCAGAATGACTGAAGTGATGCTTAACCAATACCTATGTCTTCGAGTGAAGACTATGAGAGCGAATCTTGTCCAGAGTTGGACAAGTCAGCTTTGCTTGTAGCCCAAGTAAAGTTGCCGTGTGTGTTTGAAATCTGACCGTTGGAACACGTGTCAGTTCCTTAGTGACCCAGGGTCATTTCAGACAAATCAGGTCGGGTTGCCTAGTGGCTATAAATAGCCCACCCCCTACAACCATAAACGGTTGGCTGCTCAGAGTTAAAGTACAGCTTTTGTCGTTTGAGAGCAACCCACCTCGAAGCCTTTGAGAGAGAATTCCTTGCGAGGATAAAGTCCTAACCACCCAGAGCCGAAGAGTGTTAGGCATCATGTAAGTCTTCCTGTCTGTGTGATCTGAAGACTTATTACACTTGAGGACTGTGAATCCTCCAGCCGCTTAGGCGTCGCGTTCTGACCATCCAAGAGCCATTGTGGATCGCCGGTGAACGAAGTCTATGAAGGTTTGGGAGTCTACCTTGAAGACTTACCAGAGTGATTGGGCGAGGTCTGTGTGACCTTAGCTCAAGGGGAATATGGTGAGGACTGGGTGTCCTGAGCTGCGTGTTCAGGACTGGGTGTCCGGGACTGTGTGTCCTCAGGTTTAAATACCTAGCCGCCCTAACCATATGTACAGTTGTCACAGCAACTGGAACTGGTCCAAGAAATCATTGTCTTCAACGAGTCACTGGTTTCATCCTTCCCTTCCCTTTACTTACTGTTCGTCCTTGTGAAATCATTGCATGATTGCACTATCTCTTGTCTTCACTGAGTGACTGCGTGTTCTGTTTGGCTTCATAATATCTTCCTACCTGATCCTTACTACCTAGCTGCTATTAGTCATTGTGCTTTCACTTCATTGAATACTTGACTATGGTTTGCCTAGTGTAGTCTACCTTCCGCTGCATGGTAATAGGTTTATTTTTATCGTTTGTCTTCGAAACTTCCACGTTTTGAAGACTTTCATAAAAATCGCCTATTCACTCCCCCTCTAGTCGATATAACGCACTTTCAGGCCGAGGACCCAGCTGTCAGCGTCTCCATGCACAGTACTCTTCCGATGGAAGTCGGTCGTTGACCACATTGACCACGCCGCGCCGAGAGCACCACGGCAGTGAACGACGGCAAGGCCTAGGAAGGGGACGATACGGAGGCAGGGAAGACTCGGCAGTTGTTTCCCACGCGGAGGGGAGTATGACTGTACGAGGGTTTACTGGTTCGTCTGCCGTTGCCAGAGAATAACAGCAGGTGTGGGTGAGTAGAGGGATGGCTAGGCCAGCGATGGGAGTACGGTGGGGCGGTGAGGCCTGCGCGGCAGCACAGCCGGCCGCGGGGAGGAGGGAGCAGGCAGTCCCGCCGGCACTTGTTTGAGCGGCTGGAGCAGGAAGAGCAGAGAATGAAGAAGCACGACGGCCATTGGATGGACATCCAACAGTCAGTGCTTGTGCGTCAACCTTTTTTTAGGAAAGCCTCAAATCTGTGGAAAATAGCATACAGCCCATCTGCCATTATTTCTAATAATTTACAGCCCATTTGCTAACTCTTAAGGTATTTTTTTGAAGCCCATATTCTTTTTGTTAGCATTACAGCCATATTGTGGCCACGGTTAAAAAATTATACGAATTTTTGCATATTTCGGCG
The DNA here is from genome assembly GCF_018294505.1 of Triticum aestivum. Taxonomy (NCBI): domain Eukaryota; kingdom Viridiplantae; phylum Streptophyta; class Magnoliopsida; order Poales; family Poaceae; genus Triticum; species Triticum aestivum. The sequence goes on from NC_057809.1 coordinate 37,282,922, forward strand.
CGGTCCGAACTGTTTTTAATCCCGAAATTTCGACTCACATTCAAACTGATTTTAAAAATAAATGTATATCAATATAAAATCCATCAAATTCTCCACGCATAAAAATTAATGTAATTTAAAATCTTGAAATGAAAAAAAGATATTTGAAACTAATTGCCGGTTTGATGTATTTTAAAAATGTACAACCCATTTCTCATTACTAATGGGCCATTTTCTCGGCCAGCCGAATGAAAGCTCTCCTCGTCTTGAAAGATTTGCAGCCCAACACGCCTGACAAAGCGACTTACTTGGCAAATCACAAAAAAACTGGGCTGTGGCCGTGGACCCAGCTGTTAGCCTCTCCACGTACAGTACTCTTCCGATGGAAGTCGTTCCTTGACCACGTTGACCACGCCGCACGGAGAGCACCACGGTGGTGGACGACGGCGAGGCCTAGGAAGGGGACGACGCGGAGCCGGGGAAGACGCGGCAGTGGAAGCCCCCGCGGAGAGGTGTACAAGGGTTCACTGGTTCGGCTGCGGTGTGAGGCTGCCATCGCCGCAGGGCCTGGCCAGCGGTGGGAATAGTAGGGGCGGTGAGTCCTCTGTAGCAGCACAGCCGGCCACAGGAGGCAGGAGCATGCGGCACGACCGGCGCTGCTTTGGACGGCTGGAGCAAGAAGACCAGAGGTTGAAGAAGCACTACGGCCGTTGGATGGACATCGTACGGTCACTGGAGCTAGAATCGTTCATATTGACTGAGTTGACAAAGCCCTTCATCCCCGTTAACTTAGTAGGCCCACAAGTCAGCCTCCCACCAAGGTGGGTCCTAGCTAGCCGGGGGAGTATTCATTTTTTTGTGCGTAATAAGGAGGCACTTCCGGTGGGTCCGAGCTGACAGCAGGGGGAACGTTTTTTCGCGAAATACGGTGGCCCGTCCGGTGGGTCCCAGCAGTCAGGGGGAAACGATTTTTTCACAAAATACTGGTGGCCCGTCCGGTGGGTCCCCACTGTTAGGTGGAGGAATAATTATTTTCCGCGTAATAAGGAGGCACTTCCTTGCGGCTGCTGTGGACCCAGCTATCAGCCTCTCCATGTACGGTACTCTTCCGATGGAAGTCGGTCGTTGACCACATTGACCACGCCGCGTCGAGAGAACCACGGCGGTGGACGACGGCGAGGCCTAGGAAGGGGACGACGCGGAGCCGGGCAAGACGCGACAATGGATGCCCACGTGGAGAGGAGTACAAGCGTTCACTGGTTCGGCTGCGGTGTGAGGCTGCCGTCGCCGCAGAATAACAGGGGGTGTGGGTGAGTGGAGGGATGGCCTGGCCAGTGGTGGGAGTAGTATGGGGGCGGTGAGGCCTCTGCGGTAGCACAGCCGGCCATGGGAGGCAGGAGCAGGGGGCACGACCGGCGCTGCTTTGGGCGGCTGGAGCAAGAAGACCAGAGGTTGAAGAAGCACTATGGCCGTTGGATGGACATCATACGGTCACTGGAGTATTGACTAAGTTGACAAAGCCCTCCGTCCCCATCAACTTAGTAGGCCCACAAGTCAGCCCAACAATATGGTGGGTCCCAGCTAGCAGGGGGTATTCATTTTTTTGGGCGTAATAAGAAGGCACTTCCTTGCGTGCGAAGATATAGTTGGTGGGTCCGACCTGTCAGCGGGGGGAACGTTTTTTTCACAAAATACAGAGGCCCTTCCTGTGGGTCCTAGCTGTCAGGTGGAGGAATCATTATTTTGCGTGTAATAAGGAGGCATTTCCTTGCGTGTGGCCGTGGACCCAGCTGTCAGCCTCTCCACGTACAATCCACTTTCAATGGATGTCGTTCATTGACCATGTTGACCAGGCCGCGCCGAGAGCACCAGGGCGGTGGACGACGGCGAGGCCTAGGAAGGGAACGACACGGAGCCAGGGAATACTCGACAGTTGTTTCCCTCGCGGAGGAGTACGAGGGTTTACTGGTTCGTCTGCCGTCGCCGGAGAATAACTGCATGTGTGGGTGAGTAGAGGGATGGCTAGGTCAGCGATGGGAGTATGGTGGGGCCGTGAGGCCTGCGCGACAGCATAGCAGGTCGCGGGAGGAGGGAGCAGGCAGTCCCGCCGGTGCTTGGTTGAGCTGCTGGAGCATGAAGAGCAGAGATTGAAGAAGCACGACGGCCGTTGGATGGACATCCAACAGTCACTGCTCTCGTGTGTTGACTAAGTTGACAGGGCGTTGCGTGTGCGTTAGCCTTTTTCTTAAGAAAGCATACGAGTAAACCTGTAGTAGGCGCACAAGTCAGCCTCAAATCTGTGGAAAACAGCATACAACCCACCTGCCATTATTTCTAATAATGTACAACCCATTTTCTAATTCTTAAGAATTTTTTTGGAGCCCATCTTCTTTTTGTTAGCATTACACCCCATATTGTGGCCACGGTTAAAAAGTATACAAAATTTCGCATATTTTGGTGCGGTCAACTGTTTTTAATCCAGAAATATCGATTCACATTCAAACTATTTTGAAAAATAATTTATATAAATATAAAATCCAAATAATTGCCCACGCATAAAAATCAATGGAATTTAAGATCTTGTAATGAAAAAAATTGAAACTAATTCCCGGTTTGATGTGTTTTAAAAATGTACAACCCATTTCTGGGCAAACCGAATGAAACTCTCCTCAGCCCAGCAGGGCCGATAAAGCAAGTAGGCCTTGTTTGGGTATTTCTTAAAAAAAATAGAACTGGTCTAGCCATTTTCAGCAAGAAAAAAACACAACTGGGCTCATGATGTGGTAAACCTAAATAAAACCCTGGCTAGACGGGCCACAGCCCCCGCACAACCCTGTTGTTACCCTGATCCGTCGCTAAAACTAGTATAAATAACAACTGCTTGTTCCTCAAAAAAATGCGCGACTTGCTGGGTCCCTGGTGTCAGTCGCTCATAGTGTAATTCTCTCGTTTATTGACTACGTTGACAATGGCGTGAGCCCTAGATGTCCAACCATTAGGAGGAACCATATTTTTGGGCTTGTACTATAGAGGCACTTGCTTGCGTACTGCCATGACGCTGGTGGGTCCCTACTATCATCCTCTCCAGGTACAGTCATCTCCTTGTTCCTCTCGGTTGTTGACGACGTTGACAACGCAAGAGAGCGGTGCACCGCGCAGGGCGAGCGAACCAAGGCCGCAAGGCGGAGGACGAAGGTGAGGCCTCGGACAGAGCGAACAGGAGCCGTTGAAGATGCGCCGGTCCAGTCGCAGGCGGAGGGGAGTACGAGGGTTGACTGGTTCGGGCGCGGGTGTGTGTTGGGGCTGACATCGCCGAAGAATAACAGGACGTGTGGGGGAATAGAGGGAGGGACTGGCCAACGTTGGAGGGTACGTACGGTAGGGCGGCGGAGGCACAACCAGCCATGGGAGGCGGGAGCAGGCGGAGCCGACGGGGTGGTTTGGTTTGGGCGGCTGGAGGAAGATGAAGACAAGAGATAGAAGATACATGACAGATGTTGGATTTCAATCCAACGACTGGTAGGCAGAATCGTTTGTTGACTGGCTAGTAAGTCGACACCACCTTGGATAGGCTATTTCCTCGCGGGTCCCAAATGTCAGAATCCAAATCTGTCACAGTCATGCAGCCTTTCCTATGAAAATTTACAGCCCATTTGATGTGCTAGTTCGAAATAAGTTTGTGGGTGCTGGTGGGGGCTAATCACTTGGCTTCTGTAATGCATAGTGAGCTCAAGCAGCCGGCGAGAGTGATGTTATTTCCCTTGGTTGGGATTTGTTACAATATTTCACTCTAAATTAAACGAATGGCAAGCCATTTGCCTTGTTTCAAAGAAAATATGACAGTCACAGCCGAGTTGAAAAGGGCAGGAACATCTAACTCCAGCTTACAAATTTGTACAAAAGCACGAGGGTTAATTGTTCATCAGGTTTACAAAAAAAACCAGATTGAAAGGGGCAACAACATCTAACTCCAGCACTGTTTTCGGCAGTCATAGTCAAATGGATCGATCAGGTCCATAGAATGAATATCCTAGGTTGTAAAATTTACTAGATTATGACCACAATATGTTGTAAATAGAAGCCCGACACGTTTAGAAGCTCTTTTGCCCACCTGAAAATCCTTTTTTTTGCTCTTCGACATACCCATCCGTCAATTCAGTAAATATATGGGCTTTTGAATTGATTTTACTATTTACTAGTGTGGATGGGCTATTTTGTCTTGGGCCTAGAGAAACAATTACTACTAGTACAGTGGAGACACTCTACAACTACCCAGAAAAACAATTACTACTAGTACAGTGGAGACACTCTACCGCTTCTGGCTCATCCTAGGTCATTGAAATGTCTTCCTCTACTGAATGCCATTATACTTTTGTTCACCGACATGCGGGCCATGCAGCGCACGGGCCCAAATGCCATCCACCAAATTAGAAGGCAGTATGCAGGCGGAGAGTCACCCCGGTCGTAGCGCGGCAGTAATGAGCCGTCATATCACAAAACCCCACCTCCCCGCAGTCTAAGTTTGACGGACAAAGCAACCATCATTTCACTCTTCGCTGAATCCCCTTCTCCCTCATCGTCTTCAAGAAAGGCAACACTCGCATCTGCCACTGTTCTTCTCTCCGAACGAAGGGAAGGTAAGCGGATCCGTGATGTTGGTATATTTTCATTCAAAGAAAAAAAAGAACTTTTGCAAAACAGTAACCGATCCTCACTCTCTTTTTTGTTTCATTGTCATTGCGATTGTGTTTTCCTTTCAGTGGTCTCCTAGTATTCGTCAGTTTCATGATGGACCAAGGAGAACCAGGCAAAGATCTGCCGATATTGGAGCAGACGCGGGAGGCTGATCCCCACGAGACAGAGAGCTCCAAGAAGATGGAGGCAACCACCGAGCCGACCCCAGATACGCTCATGGCCACTACTGAGATGGTCAACGCCCCGTTTGAGGTTATAGCCCCCATGGCACTGTAGGAGCTGTTTCCCCCTTCGAGGATGTGTCCCCCCCCCCCGCTGAGCTGCCCAAGGTGATTTCCTTCTTTGCCGATCTCAATTGTGGTTTTTCATCTAAGTATGTGGTGATTTTTTTAGAAAAGGAAGTATGTGGTGATTAATAATGGAAAATTTTATTAGCTTCGTGCCATGCTATACATAGTGGTTTAAATAACTTGTGTTTCTTATACTGAAAAGTAATTCAGAGTTTGTTTCTGTTTCAATTAGAGCCCTGATGCAGACAAGGATTGTGTGGTTGTACATGTCACTCGCTATGAGGCGGACGACCTGAATATACGCACTGGGAAAATAGAGTTCTTAGGCTGTTGGATCCTGGAAGCCATTTGCGGTTATACCTGAAGGAAATATGCCCTAGATGCAATAATAAAGTTATTATTTATTTCCTTATATCATGATAAATATTTATTATTCATGCTAGAATTGTATTAACCGGAAACATAATACATGTGTGAATACATAGACAAACAGAGTGTCACTAGTATGCCTCTACTTGACTAGCTCGTTAATCAAAGATGGTTATGTTTCCTAACCATGGACAAAGAGTTGTTATTTGATTAATGGGATCACATCATTAGATGAATGATCTGATTGACATGACCCATTCCATTAGCTTAGCACCCGATCGTTTAGTATGTTGCTATTGCTTTCTTCATGACTTATACATGTTCCTATGACTATGAGATTATGCAACTCCCGTTTACCGGAGGAACACTTTGGGTACTACCAAACGTCACAACGTAACTGGGTGATTATAAAGGAGTACTACAGGTGTCTCCAAAGGTAGATGTTGGGTTGGCGTATTTCGAGATTAGGATTTGTCACTCTGATTGTCGCAGAGGTATCTCTGGGCCCTCTCGGTAATGCACATCACTTAAAGCCTTGCAAGCATTGCAACTAATGAGTTAGTTGCGGGATGTTGTATTACGGAACGAGTAAAGAGACTTGCCGGTAATGAGATTGAACTAGGTATTGGATACTGACGATCGAATCTCGGGCAAGTAACATACCGATGACAAAGGGAACAACGTATGTTGTTATGCGGTCTGACCGATAAAGATCTTCGTAGAATATGTAGGAGCCAATATGGGCATCCAGGTCCCGCTATTGGTTATTGACCGGAGACGTGTCTCGGTCATGTCTACATTGTTCTCGAACCGTAGGGTCCGCACGCTTAAGGTTTCGATGACAGTTATATTATGAGTTTTGATGTACCGAAGGAGTTTGGAGTCCCGGATGAGATTGGGGACATGACGAGGAGTCTCGAAATGGTCGATACGTAAAGATCGATATATTGGACGATTATATTCGGACATTGGAAAGGTTCCGAGTGATTCGGGTATTTTTCGGAGTACCGGGTAGTTACGGGAGAAGTAATGGGCCTTGATGGGCTTTAGTGGGAAGAGGAAAAAGGCTGCTGCGCCCCCCTCCCCTCTAGTCCGAATTGGACTAGGGAAAAGGGGGCCGGCCACCTTTCCTACTCCTCCACTTCCTTCTCCCTTCCTCCCCTCTTGGTGGACTCCTACTAGGACTTGGAGTCCTAGTAGGACTCCACACCTGGCGCGCCTAGCCTTGGCCGGCCTCCTCCTCCTCCATCCTTTATATACAGGGGCAGGGGGCACCCCATAGACACACAAGTTGATCCACGTGATCGTTCCTTAGCCGTGTGCGGTGCCCCCTGCCACCATATTCCACCTCGGTCGTATTGTAGCGATGCTTAGGCGAAGCCCTGCGACAGTAGAACATCAAGATCGTCACCACGCTGTCGTGCTGGCGGAACTCCTCCCTGAAGCTTTGCTGGATCGGAGCCCGGGGATCGTCATCGAGCTGTACGTGTGCTAAGAACTCGGAGGTGCCGGAGTAACGGTGCTTGGATCGGTCAGGATCGGGAAGAAGACGTACGACTACTTCCTCTATGTTGTGTCAACGCTTCCGTTGCGATCTACAAGGGTACATAGATCAGACTCTCCCCCTCGTTGCTATGCATCACCATGATCTTGCGTGTGCGCAAGAATTTTTTTGAAATTACTACGTTCCCCAACAGTGGCATCCGAGCCTAGGTTTTATGGTTTGATGTTATATGCACGAGTAGAACACAAGTGAGTTGTGGGCGATATAAGTCATACTGCCTACCAGCATGTCATACTTTGGTTCGGCGGTATTGTTGGATGAAGCGGCCCGGACCGACATTACGCGTACGCTTACGCGAGACCGGTTTCCCCGACGTGCTTTGCACATAGGTGACTTGCGGGTGACTGTTTCTCCAACTTTAGTTGAACCGAGTGTGGCTACGCCCAGTCCTTGCGAAGGTTAAAACGGAGTCTATTTGACAAACTATCGTTGTGGTTTTGATGCGTAGGTAAGATTGGTTCTTGCTAAGCCCGTAGCAGCCACGTAAAATTTGCAACAACAAAGTAGAGGACGTCTAACTTGTTTTTGCAGGGCATGTTGTGATGTGATATGGTCAAAACGTGATGAGTTATAAGTTGTTGTATAAGATGATCATGTTTTGTTGAAGTTATCGGCAACTGGCAAAAGCCTTATGGTTGTCTGTCTATTGCATAAGATGCAAGCGCCCAATAATTGCTTTACTTTATCGCTATGCGATAGCAATAGTTGCAAGAGCAATAGTTGGCGAGACGACCATGTGACGACATATTGATATAGATCAAGTTGATGGAGATCATGATGTCATGCCGGTGACGATGGAAATCATGACGATGCTTTGGAGATGGAGATCAAAGGCACAAGATGATGATGGCCATATCATGTCACATATTTTGATTGCATGTGATGTTTATCTTTTTATGCGTCGTATCTTGCTTTGATTGACGGTAGCATTATAAGATGATCTCTCACTAAATTATCAAGAAGTGTTCTCCCTGAGTATGCACCGTTGCCAAAGTTCGTCGTGCCCAGACACCACGTGATGATCGGGTGTGATAAGATCTACGTCCATCTACAACGGGTGCAAGCCAGTTTTTGCACACGCAGAATACTCAGGTTAAACTTGACGAGCCTAGCATATGCAGATATGGCCTCGGAACACGGAGACCGAAAGGTCGAGCGTGAATCATATAGTAGATATGATCAACATAACGATGTTCACCATTGAAAACTACTCCATCTCACGTGATGATCGGTTATGGTTTAGTTGATTTGGATCACGTGATCACTTAGAGGATTAGAGGGATGTCTATCTAAGTGGGAGTTCTTAAGTAATATGATTAATTGAACTTTAATTTATCATGAACTTAGTCCTGGTAGTATTAGCATATCTATGTTGTAGATCAATAGCTCGCGTTGTTGCTTTCATATGTTTATTTTGATATGTTCCTAGAGAAAATTGTGTTGAAAGATGTTAGTAGCAATGATACGGATTGGATCCGTGATCTGAGGTTTATCCTCATTGCTGCACAGAAAAATTATGTCCTTGATGCACCGCTAAGTGACAGACCTATTGTAGGAGCAGATGCAGACGTTATGAACGTTTGGCTAGCTCAATATGATGACTACTTGATAGTTTAGTGCACCTTGCTTAATGGCTTAGAATTGGGACTTCAAAGACGTTTTGAACGTCATGGACCATATGAGATGTTCCAGGAGTTGAAGTTAATATTTCAAGCAAATACCCGAGTTGAGAGATATGAAGTCTCCAACAAGTTCTATAGCTAAAAGATGGAGGAGAATCGCTCAACTAGTGAGCATGTGCTCAGATTGTCTGGGTACTACAATCGCTTGAATCAAGTGGGAGTTAATCTTCGAGATAAGATAGTGATTGACAGAATTCTCTAGTCACCATCACCAAGTTAGTAGAACTTCGTGATGAACTATGATATGCAAGGGATAACGGAAACGATTCCCAAGCTCTTCGTGATGCTGAAATCGACGAAGGTAGAAATCAAGAAAAACATCAAGTGTTGATGGTTGACAAGACCACTAGTTTGAAGAAAAGGGCAAAAGGGAAGAAGGGGAACTTCAAGAAGAACGGCAAGCAAGTTGCTGCTCAAGTGAAGAAGCCCAAGTCTGGTCCTAAGCCTGAGACTAAGTGCTTCTACTTCAAAGGGACTGGTCACTGGAAGCGGAACTGCCCCATGTATTTGGCGGATAAGAAGGATGGCAAAGTGAACAAAAGTATATTTGATATACATGTTATTGATGTGTGCTTTACTAGTGTTTATAGAAACCCCTCAGTATTTGATATTGGTTCAGTTGCTAAGAGTAGTAACTCGAAACAGGAGTTGCAGAATAAACAGAGACTAGTTAAGGGTGAAGTGACGATGTGTGTTGGAAGTAGTTCCAAGATTGATATGATCATCATCGCACACTCCCCTATACTTTCGGGATTAGTGTTGAACTTAAATAAGTGTTATTTGTTTTTGCGTTGAGCATGAATATGATTTGATCATGTTTATTGCAATACGGTTATTCATTAAAGTCAGAGAATAATTGTTGTTCTGTTTACATGAATAAAACCTTCAATGGTCATACACCCAATGAAACAAGTTCGTTGGATCTCGATCGTAGTGATACACATATTCATAATATTGAAACCAAAAGATGCAAAGTTAATAATGATAGTGCAACTTATTTGTGGCACTGCCGTTTAGGTCATATTGGTATAAAGCGCATGAAGAAACTCCATGCTGATGGGCTTTCGGAATCACTTGATTATGAATCACTTGATGCTTGCGAACCATGCCTTTTGGGCAAGATGACTAAAATGCCGTTCTCCGGAACAATGGAGCAAGCAACAGATTTGTTGGAAATCATACATACTGATGTATGTGGTCCGATGAATATTTAAGGCTTGCAGCGGGTATCATTATTTTCTGACCTTCACAGATGATTTGAGAAGATATGGGTATATCTACTTAATGAAATAGAAGTCTGATACATTTGAAAAGTTCATATAATTTCAGAGTGAAGTGGAAAATCATCATAACAAGAAAATAAAGTTTCTACGATTTGATCGTGGAAAAGAGTATTTGAGTTACGAGTTTGGTCTTCAGTTAAAACAATGTGAAATAGTTTCACTACTCACGCCACCTGGAACACCACAACATAATGGTGTGTCCGAGCGCCATAACCGTACTTTATTGGATATAGTGCAATCTATGATGTTTCTTACCGATTTACCACTATCGTTTTTGGGGTCATGCATTAGAGACAGCTGCATTCACGTTAAAAAGGGGCACCATCTATATCCGTCGAGACGACGCCTTATGAACTATGGTTTGGCAAGAAACCAAAGTTGTCGTTTCTTGAAGTTTGGGGTTGCGATGCTTATGAGAAAAAGTTTCATCCTGATAAGCTCAAACCCAAATCGGAGAAATATGTCTTCATAGGATACCCAAAGGAGACTGTTGGGTACACCTTCTATCACAGATCCTAAGGCAAGACATTCGTTGCTTATAATGGATCCTTTCTAGAGAAGGAGTTTCTCTTGAAAGAAGTGAGTGGGAGGAAAGTAGAAAACTTGATAAGGTAATTGTACCTTCTACCTTATTGGAAAGTAGTTCATCACAAAAATCTGTTCTTGTGACTACTACACCAATTAGTGAGGAAGCTAATGATGATGATCATGTAACTTTAGATGAAGTTACTACCGAATCTCGTAGGTAAACCAGAGTGAGATCCGCACCAGAGTGGTACGGTAATCCTGTTCTGGAGGTCATGTTACTTGACCATGACGAACCTACGAACTATGAGGAAGCGATGATGAGCCCAGATTCCGCGAAATGGTTTGAGGCCATGAAATCTGAGATATGATCCATGTATGAGAACAAAGTTTGGACTTTGGTTGACTTGCCCAATGATCGGCAAGCAATTAAGAATAAATGGATCTTCAAGAGGAAGACGGACGCTGATAGTAGTGTTACTATCTACAAAGCTAGAATTGTCGCAAAAGGTTTTCGACAAGTTCAAGGTGTTGACTACGATGAGAGCTTCTCACTCGTATCTATGCTTGAGTCTGTCCGAATCATGTTAGTAATTGCCGCATTTTATGAAATCTGGCAAATGGATAAACAAAACTGCATTCCTTAATGGATTTATTAAAGAAGAGTTGTATATGATGCAACAGAAGGTTTTGTCAATCTGAAAGGTGCTAACAAAATGTGCAAGCTCCAGCGATCCATCTGTGGACTGGTGCAAGCATCTCGGAGTTGGAATATACACTTTGATGAGTTGATCAAAGCATATAGTTTTATACAGACTTGCGGTGAAGCCTGTATTTACAAGAAAGTGAGTGGGAGCACTACAACATTTCTGATAAGTATATGTGAATGACATATTGTTGATCAGAAATAATGTAGAATTATTCTGTAAAGCATAAAGGAGTGTTTGAATGGAGTTTTTTCAAAGAAAGACTTCGGTGAAGCTGCTTACATATTGAGCTTCAAGATCTATAGAGATAGATCAAGACGCTTGATAAGTTTTTTCAATAAGTACATACCTTGACAAGATTTTGAAGTAGTTCAAAATGGAGCAGTCAAAGAAAGAGTTCTTGCCTGTATTATAAGGTGTGAAGTTGAGTAAGACTCAAAGCCCGACCATGGCAGAAGATAGAAAGAGAATGAAAGTCATTCCCTATGCCTTGGCCATAGGTTCTATAAAGTATGCCATGCTGTATACCAGATCTATTGTATACCCTGCACTGATTTGGCAAGGGATTACAATAGTGATCTAGGAGTAGATCACTGGACAGTGGTCAGAATTATCCTTAGTGAAATAAGGATATGTTTCTCGATTATGGACGTGATAAAAAGGTTCATCGTAAATGGTTACGCCGATGCAAGTTTTGACACTAATCTAGATGACTCTAAGTCTCGGTCTAGATACATATTGAAAGTGGGAGCAATTAGCTAGAGTAGCTCCATGCAGAGCATTGTTGACATAGAAATTTGCAAAATACATGTGGATCTGAATGTGGCAGACCCGTTGACTAAGATTCTCTCACAAGCAAAACGTGATCACACCTTAGTACTCTTTGGGTGTTAATCACATAGCGATGTGAACTAGATTACTGAATCTAGTAAACCCTTTGGGTGTTGGTCACATGGCGATGTGAACTATGGGTGTTAATCACATGATGATGTGAACTATCGATGTTAATCACATGGTGATGTGATCTAGATTATTGACTCTAGTGCAAGTGAGAGACTGAAGGAAATATGCCCTAGAGGCAATAATAAAGTTATTATTTATTTCCTTATATCATGATAAATATTTATTATTCATGCTAGAATTGTATTAACCGGAAACATAATACATGTGTGAATACATAGACAAACAGAGTGTCACTAGTATGCCTCTACTTGACTAGCTCGTTAATCAAAGATGGTTATGTTTCCTAACCATGGACAAAGAGTTGTTATTTGATTAATGGGATCACATCATTAGATGAATGATCTGATTGACATGACCCATTCCATTAGCTTAGCACCCGATCGTTTAGTATGTTGCTATTGCTTTCTTCATGACTTATACATGTTCCTATGACTATGAGATTATGCAACTCCCGTTTACCGGAGGAACACTTTGGGTACTACCAAACGTCACAACGTAACTGGGTGATTACAAAGGAGTACTACAGGTGTCTCCAAAGGTAGATGTTGGGTTGGCGTATTTCGAGATTAGGATTTGTCACTCCGATTGTCGGAGAGGTATCTCTGGGCCCTCTCGGTAATGCACATCACTTAAAGCCTTGCAAGCATTGCAACTAATGAGTTAGTTGCGGGATGTTGTATTACGGAACGAGTAAAGAGACTTGCCGGTAATGAGATTGAACTAGGTATTGGATACCGATGATCGAATCTCGGGCAAGTAACATACCGATGACAAAGGGAACAACGTATGTTGTTATGTGGTCTGACCGATAAAGATCTTTGTAGAATATGTAGGAGCCAATATGGGCATCCAGGTCCCGCTATTGGTTATTGACCGGAGACGTGTCTCGGTCATGTCTACATTGTTCTCGAACTGTGGGGTCCGCACGCTTAAGGTTTCGATGACATTTATATTATGAGTTTATGAGTTTTGATGTACCGAAGGAGTTCGGAGTCCCGGATGAGATCGGGGACATGACGAGGAGTCTCGAAATGGTCGAGACGTAAAGATCGATATATTGGACGACTATATTCGGACATCGGAAAGGTTCCGAGTGATTCGGGTATTTTTCGGAGTACCGGGTAGTTACGGGAGAAGTAATGGGCCTTGATGGGCTTTAGTGGGAAGAGGAAAAAGGCTGCTGCGCCCCCTCCCCTCTAGTCCGAATTGGACTAGGGAAAAGGGGGCCGGCCACCTTTCCTACTCCTCCACTTCCTTCTCCCTTCCTCCCCTCTTGGTGGACTCCTACTAGGACTTGGAGTCCTAGTAGGACTCCACACCTGGCGCGCCTAGCCTTGGCCGGCCTCCTCCTCCTCCATCCTTTATATACAGGGGCAGGGGGCACCCCATAGACACACAAGTTGATCCATGTGATCGTTCCTTAGCCGTGTGCGGTGCCCCCTGCCACCATATTCCACCTCGGTCGTATTGTAGCGGTGCTTAGGCGAAGCCCTGCGACAGTAGAACATCAAGATCGTCACCACGCCGTCGTGCTGGCGGAACTCCTCCCCGAAGCTTTGCTGGATCGGAGCCCGGGGATTGTCATCGAGCTGTACGTGTGCTAAGAACTCAGAGGTGCCGGAGTAACGGTGCTTGGATCGGTCAGGATCGGGAAGAAGACGTACGACTACTTCCTCTACGTTGTGTCAACGCTTCCGTTGCGATCTACAAGGGTACGTAGATCAGACTCTCCCCGTCGTTGCTATGCATCATCATGATCTTGTGTGTGCGCAGGAATTTTTTTGAAATTACTACGTTCCCCAACAATACCAATTAAGAGTTGTATTCCAGCCTCACTGTTGTCTGGCGTATTGTCCAGGGTGTACTGAAGCACAAGAAGTTCAAAGCTACTCCTTCGTTTGTGAGGCATACTGTTCTTGTTAAGCTTACGCAGGAAGATGACATGGCATGCCTCCACAAACAAGTTTATCAGTGGCAAGGCCACAAGGTTGTCTTCATGAAGGTTCATAGGATTGAGCTGCTGCGGGACGTCCTCGATGATGTTCATGGCAAGGTCCGTCTTGTGTCCAACCCAAATTAGATCGAGGCATGAAATAGTTGCCCCAGCTAGTGTTTAATAGTAGTTTGGATTGTGTCTAATTATCCGAACCTTGTCCTGTTATCAACCCCTTTGGGGCTAGTACTCTGTTTGAATCCGTCTATGGGAACTGCTGCTACTTTTGTGTGCCCGTGAATCATGTGAGAACCATCGTAATTGTTGCCGAAACAGATGCGTCCTCACTAGTTTTTTCATGAATATGGCATGGTAAGACATAAGTTGTCACGGTTTATCATACGAGCAGTGTGTGTTTTAATGAAATAGAGCACTCGTCCGAGAACCATGCGCCGACGTATACATAAGTACTTGTAAACACTGTTGGTGCTACCCCACTTGTAAGCATTTGTGCAAAACACGGCACATTGGCTCAGCTCGCTTCAACACTAGGCTATCGACCAACTAACAATCAACAATTTGCTGTCTGACATATAAGCAACTATGTATCTTGTTACAGTGGTTCATGCAGTTAATTGAGGCCACAATGTAATAAATTCCAAATGTTCACACGCTAGTCCAGCGCTCATGTGGAACACTCACATTAAACTCGTCTTCATAAAAAACTTGAAAAGCATAAGTTAAGCAATTTTATACATCTCAATGATTCATAGAACATAACAAACATATACTAGTTCACAGCAAAAGACAAAGTTGTGAGAAGGTTTACAAATTAGGAAAAAACAAGCAAGGCTTCTCTAAGCAAAGGGCCTCCCGGCAGGCTTAAATTTCCTGGAGTTCACTCTGGTTTTTTCTTGTTGCCACCATTCAGGGTTAGGTTCTCTCATTCCAGAATAACCAATTATAATTGTGGTCTCAGCTGGAATGCTGAACTGAACCATGTAGTGTACCGACCAGCTAAAACGCTTGTGCATTCCACTAAATTTAAGCACCGCTATTTGCAGAAATAAGCAGACCACAATGCCTCTTGTCCGTGCACCTGTCCAAAAAACCGCCGTGGAGCCGTGCCAGCTAGTCCCCGGTCCATGGATGAACTGGTAGAAAGTGCATTCCGGACTAGGATGCAATTGTTTTCGCTCGTCCCTGCATTGCAATCAGGAAGTAAAACGTACGTATCAGCTTCTTTTAGATTGCGTTGGTCATTCTACCTTAGTTACTTCCAATGTAGGGATACCTTGAGGACGGGAGGTTAGACGACGGCAACGAGGGATAGCCATCTCATTTTGCGCAGTTGTACTAAAACTGAGGTGCGTGCTTTTGATTGCGCGGATAGAAACGATACGGAGACAGACATCCCGAAACGATATGGAGACAGACATCCCTGTTTGCGCAAATACGAATTACGGTTATTTAAACAGTGACAAATATTACTACTTTCCCCCATTTCCTCTTAGAACCAAGTCCTAGATTCATGCTACAACTTTCCCACTTTCTTCCCTGTTTGAACCAACGCTTTGAGTCGAATGTATGAACTAGCTTTACTTCTAATAATAGTAGAAGTCTAGGTGGCTTTGGAACAGTGGACGGAAGTAGAAAAGGATCCACACGAAGGGAGCTGGGGCAGTAGACCAAGGCAGGTTTCAAAGGGATATATACCTGAGGGTCGTTGGCATGTGGGAAAGATGGCGTCGGGAGGCCGCATCTTGGCCACAATACCGCAGGGAGGAAGAAGGGGTCGGAGGCCCTCCCGAGCCGGCGCTCTCTCGGAGAGAATGGCACGGCTGCCGATCGGGACGTGCGGGCAGTCGTTGGTCTCCTCCCTCGCTGCCGACGACAGCGTGAACGATGCACCTACACCCCTGCCCCGGTTGAGGTTGTCCGGCCAGATTTGTGACCAGCCGTGAGCTGAGAGAGAGTGTGGCCACCTATGTGTTTCTTAGATCTGGAGAGCATGAGAGAGCGAACGAGAGGAACCCTAGTAAAGCAAGCGCTAAGGCTCCTGCTTTTATATATAGTGGAGTGATTTTGTTGTACCAGCTTCAAAAAATGCGCTCCTACGTGTACCCGCGAGTGGGTGTGAGAGAACTAGTGCGTGCGTGCACCGCTTCTCTTCGTGAGAGTACAATATACTATGCCCAAAGAACGTTCGCCGCAAGAGTAATAGTATAAGTGTCAAGTGTGAGATAAAATAAAATGTGCGCGCCGTCTTTTGTTTTTTAGAAGTTCTGAGGGTAGGGTGTGAAGAGCACATATGTGCGTGACATCTACCTGCAGATAGACGGTGGGTGCGACGTGCGAGTCTGCAAGAGGACTCGGGAGAGTCGTGACTCGTGAGGGTGCGTGTGCGTGAGAGAGAGGGGGGCACGTATCAATGCAATGCATGTGTCCGTAAATCATTATCCGACAAACGTTCGCCACAAGCCTTTTCCTGATGAACGCCATAAGAACCGTTAGATCGGCATCCGACAGTGTCAGTTTTGCCATGTCATTTAACAGAACAACCACTCCTCCTACACACAAATCTTCCACGTGAGTGTTAGCAACTACCGTATGCTCCCTCCGTTTCGAAATGTAGTGCATATAGCTTTATTGAAAATTCGAACCTCGCAAATTTTTACCGAGTTTTTGTGTACCAAATTGCACATGTAGAATACCATGTATATATCATTTCATTCATCTTCGAGAGGTAACTATAAAGATGGGTGAGGAGTCTACAAAGAAATACCATCATATCACCCGCAGCAATTTCAAGCATCCTTTAGTGTCGAGGAATATCATAGGAACTCTATATGATATGCTTTTTATAGGATTTTTGCCTTTAGAGCCAATTGGTTCATAGGAGTAGATTCATATACTCCACATTTCAAAGGAAATAAACATGATATCATTTCTATAGCTTTAGAGCCACTTGGTTCATATGAATGGATTCCTATACTCCCTTACTTTCAAAGGAAAATAAACATTAGCGTATATTCAATAGAAAAGTTCCTATGATATGAACCAATTACATCTCTTTTCTAATCCCTCCTCATAGGAATTGAGATACATGTCATCTCTAGATTCAATAGAAAAGTTCCTATGATGTGAACCAAATTACATCTCTTTTCCAATCCCTACTCATAGGAATTGAGATGCTCCATGTCATCTCTTTCGCTACAACTTCCATGTATACATCTTCTATTCCTAAATAGATAGTACAACCCACTAGTAGTTTTTTCCAAAACATGCAACTATGGCACAAGAACTATATAGTGTGCCAATAACTTTGAGAGATGGTCGCTGGATGAAGCTAACCCGACAGTGCAGAGATAGGCAAATCCGAGCACTACTGGCCGTTGGATATCATCAATATTCCACCAGATCTGCCACATGTACAATTTAGAAGACTCCATGGTTGAACTTAAGCATAATGCGCAAACCTCAAAACACAAGCACTTCTCCTTTGTTCTAGAATCTTCTGCATCACAATTGATTATTTTTTCTAAATGAATTGCCATTATTTGTTTTTTACTTTATGATTTACAATGTACAACCCCATGAATCTTAACATTTTTATAAAACTAATTGATTTTGAATGAGATGAACTATAAGAACTAAACGAACATCTACATCATGCATATATGACTCAAAGCTTCACATGCTATAGTGTGTATTTATTCATAATTTGGTTTCGAAATCTCATGTGTTCAATACATGTGTACCTTACTAGTTTTGAGTAGAGTAGCAAATTTCACGCGGCCCTGGGTATATCAAAATGCAGGACCCATGCATCATTGCCTTTCGGTCGAACCTACGTCCACAATTTTTTGTACTATATCTCCACTTGTCTCCGAACCCAAAATGCTGCCTCGTTCCCGTAAAACCAAGCGGCCCACACATATTTAAGGCGTCGACTCGAACCCGTTTACTATGACATGGCCCCGCACGCCATAGTACTCCTACAAACCCTACTGCCGCACTCATCATCGGTTTCTTTAAGAGGACGAGGGAGAAGCCGATTTGTAGTGGAGGTGCTTTTAAAAAAAAGGATCTGTACTGGAGACCCCTACCCTAGATGCCCTAGGTAGCTGCCGCACACATCATTGTTTTCTCTTTTCTTTATGCTCTTGTGCCCTAGAGTTGAATGATGGTTGCTTCGTCCGTCCAGCTTAATGCGGGAAAGGTGGGGCTTTGTGATTTGACCCCTCATCGCTCATTTTCTACTACTGCGGCGCTATGACCGGGGTGCCTCCAATTCCAACCGCTGCTCCGAACTGTAATTTGGTGCATCGCACGTGGAACAAGATGGTGGATGAGCCACATGTCGGCCAAAGGGGTCCTGTTAAGTGTGTCGCCATTTCTTGTGCGGACTGACCCTGCTTGAGTTGCTACGCCAACACGACAGGAGCAGCCTACCACTTGGTTTTGCTCCTTGGTGAATCCCGACTATATTGATCTAAAATGATATGTGCTGAACTACCCTCTCTGGCTTGGTTTTTTTATTTTTAGGCATCTCGGTTTATAGGGCCTGCACGTAGTTCTAGGTCATCCATTTGACTAACTAAATATGAGTTACTATGTCACAAAAAGTATATCATTGGATTCTTAAGCGGATGTAGTTGTATTTAAAAGTCGAGGGCGGGGCTTTTCCTGCGCGGTAGGCGGGGCAGTTCCGCCTAGTCGGTTCGACAGAGACACGAGAAGATGAGGGAGTAGGCTGCTGCAAACGTAGGGCTATGTGATTTGACAACGAGTTATTGCTGGACAGGTGGGGCCCCATGATTTGACTTGCCATTATCATTTTAACTGCGGCGCTACGACCGGCGCGAGTCTCCCGATTCCTGAGCACCTCCATTACGAAGAAAGAGATAGAAAGGAGTAAAAAATATACTTATAGCCAACCTTGTTGTAGTATGAGTGACTAAGTGATGACTATGTATGACATGCCAACACCAGATAGCCTAACGCACCATGTTAAATCTCCAAGGGCGCGACCGCGCGAGCGACGCGACGGTCGTGGTAGGCGCGACCATGATACGGGCTGCTGGCAGCCCTTGGATCTGAGATCAAACGGTCGCATGCTAAGTTGCTAAAAATTTGCAGAATAACCCTCCAGGATAGGATATTCACCCATAGGTCTAGAGTCACGCCATGCAACCGTTCGATCTCAGATCCAAGGGCTCTCGGAAGCCCGTATCATGGGAGAATGGAAAGCCACTACCCTGCCGTTCGCACACTGGCAGTTCGCTCCTACTCGTCCTCGCACGTCCTTCAATACTACGGCGGTTCGCTCCTAGTCGTCCCGTCCATTCACATTATGACAGTTCCACTAATCCTAACCCTCCTCCCAAATCCATGGCGTCCCAAATCTCCACGATCGGCGGTGAGTACAAGGTTAGAACCATCACCGGCGATGAGTTCGACGTCATCTACACCCGTTCTTCCGCGACGGTGAAAGGATGCCTTTCTCGCTTCAGACGCATGTTCGAAAACTCAGATGATGAGTGGGTCGCTGGGCTAGATGTTGAGTACACCACAGTCCTGGGACCAGAGAAGGATCTAAAGGACGAAGAGAGGAAGAAGCCCGTCATGATCCAGGTTTGCGTACATAACGTTTTCTTGGTCTACCACATATGCCATGCCGACGTTGAGTGCGAGGATTTTAAGAACTTCTCAAGGACAAAACAGTGAAATTCGTTACTATAGACTTTAAGAACAACAAGGATCCCATGCGTCGGATAGGTCTCGTTGTAGGCAACCCCTTCGACCTCCAGAAGAATCGGCTGGTGTCCTCTTGTCAGCCTTCAATGCTGACCCTGGCAGGAGCCATGGTTCATCCTTCGTACGGTAAACTGGAGAAACCTCCATACACATTTCATCATCATGCATGGCAGCGGAATGTACTAGATATATACCACATCCACTATGCTGCAATGGATGGCTACCTTTGCTTCAATATCTACAAGGGTTGGATGAAGAGCAACATCCAAGTGTGCGGTTCAAGCAAAGAAGTATCGTCCAAGAAGGAGAGGGACAAGGATGAAGTCGAGGACGTGGACGAGGACTCCGAGTAAGGTGGCAGTGTCGTTGCTCATGGTGGTTCTAAACTTCTAATGCAGTGTCTACCGGATTAGTTGCATAGTTTAATTTTAGGTGTGCTTAGTTTAATTTGAGGGGTGTGTTGTGCTGAGCCCCCAGCAGAACTATGTTATGTTTCTTCTCGTTACTTTAACTCTTCAGTATGTACATACTACTAGTATTTCTTTAATAGTACTATATGCATAATTTGGCGACGAGCGCTCTCTATATGTACCACCTTTTTTTTAATTTCAATTTTTGCTCCATGGCGCAATCCATCGATAGTACTACTGTACAAAAGTATACATTTTTTAAAAGGCTAGAGTACTGTTCATCACATATATAGCCATTTAAATTCTCAACCTAGAACGACGTGCATGCCATGTAGTAAACCGATACGGAGGAAGTATAGTAAAAATGAGGTGATTTTACCGAGCGATCGGTGGGGGAGCATGGCCTGTCATGCGGTCCCACGTGTCATGATGTACCAAGGCGATGCGCGTGTCCCTCTTGAGGCAGAAGCAATACTACACATTTTGAGATGATGGCGAACCGAAGTGTGAAATAATGGTCGCTTCGTCCATCTGGGAAGGTGCGGCATTGTGATTTTACATCTCATTGCTCATTACTACTACTGGACCGGTACGAGTGGGGTGCGTCCCCCTGCTGTTCTACACTGTTATTTGGTGCTTGACACGTCGACCTGGTTGCTATATGTCCCACATGTCGGTGATAGGAAGTACATAATTCATGAAAGGGAGCGTCGACGGAGGAGTATACTACAGAATTCATGAAAGGGAGCGACTTAGTTTTGGAAAAATCTGTTTTTATGGAGTACGTACCCACTAGGGTTTATAGGGCTCATCTAAAAAACATTCATTTTTCCGTTTGATAAGTATCAATTCTACTATACTACTAGTAGTACCATTACATGTTGGATTTTGAGGTGCGTTAGATCACCCGACGCAAGCAGTGTCAAGAGGAAACTAACCAATGCATGTACAAGTTCATGGAAATTTAGTGGTCATTCATGCATTCGTTCTAATTAATGCCTCAGTAAACATAACTTCTTGAGAAAAACGAGCGTACTGATTACTTGTGCAAACTACGAAATTAATTCGACCACTCACCGTCTACCTTGGTTGGAGAGATTTTGAAATTGAGCCATAAACTGGAAAGGAGGGAGTAGTAACTTTTGTCTCGATTACTATTTGTGGCCTTGTATAGATGCAAAATGTATTTTTTATAGTGGCCTTGTATAAGTAAATGGAGGGAGTACTAACCAAAGTACGTAGTAGGGACGAGGAGTAAACGGAGGGAGTAGTAAAATTTTCTCCTCGTGCTGCGAGCCACCGCGCGCGTGGGCGAGGGAGCGGGCGTAAAGGCGTACAGTAGTAGTAGTAGTACTACTACTACTCGTAAGCAAGCTTCACCTCATCCTGCGAGCCACCGCGCCCGTGGGCGGGGGAGACGGCGTACTAAGCAAGCTTCTCCTCGTTCTGCGAGTTGACGGGACACATCAAAAGTACTCCAGTGTATAGAGCCTTGCCTCTAAGGTAGGCCCCACATGGTTTGCCTCTTTTTTAATTTAACATAACGCGTCAAGTCGCAATTTGTTTGTTCACCCGTGGTAGACGATCCTCCCTCCACCAAGTGGACAACCAGTACACGTGCCAAATTACCACGTGGGCTGCCTTTTTCGTACAGAAATGAGCTCCACCGTGTACCCGCGCGGGTGTGGTTGGGAAAGAGACGGGAGTACGTGCGCCGTGCGTGCACCTCTTCTCTTCGTGCACGTCCCCCACCTACGTGGGTGTGTGTGAGAGAGATACAAACCTAGACATAATGCGCCGTCCATCCCCATGCCTCCGCCCAGTCCGACCACCAGTCACCACCACGCCCCACTCCTCCTCACCTTATCTCTCATCTTTCTCCCTCCATTTTTATATACAAGGGGCCACTATCAAAATTACAATTTGCAGATATACAAGGCCACTAACACTAATCGATGCAATATTAATGGTGTTTGCCTCGTGGTACTAGCAAAGGAGGACATTAATTATCCCTTGCATGCATGCGGGAGTTTGTAAAAAAATGCATCTTGATGTTCCGTGCAATGCACGGGCATCTTGCTAGTCCATGAAAACAACACATGGCAAAATTCCACGGCGAACGAGGGATTTGAATCTGTTGGGAGGGGCTGTTTGGATCTTGCCCGGGGTAGCCAAAATATTGGCGACCCTTTTGTCCACCGGTGCCTTTGCCACCGATGAACGAGGAATGGCTCGGGTGCTCATGCTGTCATGCATCCTCCAGCGCGCACGTTGGAGACGAGCTCGCACGAGCTGTGTTTTTTGTCCCACAACGCCGCCCGAGCCGCCCGCAGACCGACCGGTGACCCGCAAATTACGCCATCCAACCGTAGCCGCACACATTATGACAGCAACTCAACCAACCGGACGAAATTCACGCAAACACGTAGACAAACTGATATTTCATATAAACAACGATGGAAATCATATAAAATACTAGATTTTCATACAAACATGACGGATTTCATTACATTCAAATGAACTACGCGGTGCTAGTTCTGGACAGCACAGGTATATAATACCTGGCCTAAATGGTCGCCCGCCGATCGATTTGTGTTCCTCATGTCCGGCAGCACGATCACCGAACTGCCGGGAGCCCTGGAGGTATACGCTTCAGCGCAAAGGATGGCTCGCTTCCCCACTGCCCAACTGATATCATTGGCTGGTGCCGAAGATGATGGTGGCCGGCACCGGTTCGAGTTCATCACCGGCCACTACTTCGCCATGGCCGGCACCGGCTCGAGTTCATCCTAACATTCCCCTCTTCCGTGGAGCCCATGCGGGGTCTACGAAGGTCCTCGCAAGAAAAGGATCCGGCAAGACACCTGCTGTGTACGCCGGCGTCGCCTCCGCGGTGGCCTTCATGGGACCCAAGCGGCGGCGGCCTCCCGTGTTCTACTTCTCCTCGATGATGGCGGCGGACGCGGAGGCGCTGGCCACCGACTCGTCGCTCTCCGCGCACCCGGCTTCTGTCGCTGCTTGCATGGCGCGGCCGCCGGCATGGGAGTCTCGGCCACAGAAACGGGAGACGCGGTACGAGGCGGCGGCGTGGACGGCAGCAACGACGCCCGTGCGCCGCTCCTCGTCGAGCTGGCCTGGAGCGGCGAGTTGCTGAACCGCGCGCCGGCTTGGGGCGGCAACTGGTTCCGTCGGGCGAGGGGAGGGAGGTGGATCAGCGAGCTGCATAGCTCGTATCCGGCGGGCTACCCAGCTGGCTTGGATGCGGAATAACTACTCTTCGTAAGCCATTGTAAGAGTGGACAAAATGGTGGAGGAGATAGGGGAGCGGCGGAGGTGTGCGATTCTTGGCCGGCGTTTGGCCTCGTTTAAATAGGAGATTAAATAGACGGCAGACGGGAGGAGCTCGGCCGGCGTTGCGTTTAACGCCGGCCCGGTCATGAACGGACGTGTGTCCAGAGTGGGTTTCTCAGCTTCCACACGGGCGGGTTTCATGGAGGCGTTTGAATGCAGCACGGAGGCGTGTTTAGCCGGGCGTGCCGCGAGTGGCGCCCTCGACTCTGACCTAGGGCACCGCGCCATTCTTCCACTGACGTGTGGGCTCTGCATGTCAGTGACCCAACGCAGGCAGCGCACAGCAGAGGAACCTTTTGTGGGCCAGGGCGGTCAGAAGCGGGCATTTCATAAACCGATGATTGTTCATTGAGTGTGATGTCATCTTTTTCATGTAGATAAGCCTACTATGTTGATAGCCCGTTCGATACGTTGTGATTCATAAAGACCGCTGCAAACATCAATGTTCTGCTTATCACAGATAAGATTGATTAATACCCGTAACAATCCATGTCCTTAACAAAGGGTGCATGCACGTATAGGTTGAGCGTTTGTCTTGTGCCGTGTGCTGTGTGCATGCAGGCGTGCGAGTGTTGCGTGCGTGCAAGGGTACGTTTCAGTGTTGCATGCATGGGTGCGTACGTGCGTGTGTTTGTGAGTGCATGTGTACATGTCAGTGTTTCACGCCAGCATGCGTGCGTGTGTACGTGTCAGTGTTGCACGCCTACATGCGTGCGTGCATGTGTACGTGCGGGGTGAGGCTATATGTCAGTCGACTGACTTTTTCATCTCTGGTCATTAGATTTTCCAGCCATTGGATACGAAATCAAGGGCCTCCAGTTTATCATCAAACTCCACCCCCCTGAGCCGCCAGCCACCACCGGCCGAACCGCCAGCCCCCGCCGCCCGCGGCCGGCCCGCCCTCCCCGAAACCACTCCCCACCGCCGGTCCGTCGCCGCACCGGCCATCCCTCTTGCCCCCCCGCCGAGCTTTTTCTCCGGGGATCCCCACCCCACTGCCTAATGAACGCCCCCAACTGCCGGTGACTGCCAACCAGAGGTCTCATGACTTCGAATACCCACCGACCACTAATTTATTACCATTTCTGTCCTTCATATACGCGCTGATGGGTGGGCCCTATGGTAATGTGCGCTGCTGAATGTGGACCGTTTGACTGGTCAATTGATCGTGTTATCAACAAATTACGGAGCTGTATGGTGAGCCAGTGACCGTATGATCACCCTAAAATGTACTCCTATTTTATTAACACAGTACAGACTCAAACTACCATTTCTTTCTTTCATATACAGGCTAACAGGTGGGCCCCACGGTTACGCGCCCCGATGGTGCAACACTAGTTGCGCCGCGTGGAACGTTTGACTGGTCAATTGATTGTGTCATCAACAAAATACGGAGTTGTACGGGTGAGCCAGTGACCGTATAATCATGATATGTATTTGTTTAACACGGTACAGACGCAAGGGCTCATATATACGCGCAAGCACTCACCGCTATAAGCGCACACATGCGAACCCTACCCCTATGAGCACCTTCGAGAGAGTGGGCCAGCATATATGATCTTGAGATTTTACGAAGTCACCATAGGTGCCTCGTAGTCGAGTGGAACGTCTCCTCCCACTGAACGTACATCGCCGGAAAATACTGAAATTAACACAAGATAAATGCGAGCACCGGGACTTTAACCTTGGTGGGCTCGAGAAACCACTGTCCTCTAACCATCCAACCACATGTTGGTTAGCACGACAAAATGTATGTGGTGACCGTGATGAGCTTATTCTGAAGTCCAGTGACCATATCGTGCTTTCGCTTCAAATACAATGACCGTAAGTGTCGTCAACAAAATACGGAGCACGCATCAAATGCAAAGTCCGTCAGTGTCATCAACAAAATATGGAGACGTATCGTGAGCTAGATACCGTTGTACTATTGTATATGCTTATTTTCTTAGTGGCCGATTGCGTGTGTGGTGTGGTGGGCACATCATTTCTAGTTGTGGTGGGTCAACATGAAGACTCATGGGTCGGTTCCATCCTGCGCCACATATAGGTTGGACCGAGACGTGTTATACGAAGACCCATGTGGAGGACTCGGCATACAACACGAAGCTACCAGAGTCGCGGAGGACTCTATCCCCACTGGTGATAAGCCGACTATATATGATTTGTAACCCTAGGCCCTTAGTATGTTATACAAGCTTGGGGGCTAGTTCGTCGATAGTATACACACACGCACAATGCCTGGTATTCACGTGTACTTTGTACACACCCCTATCACTAATATACAGTACCAGGAGTAGGCTCTTTCTTCAACTGCAAGGGTCCGATCCGAACTAGGGTAAAACTTTGCCTCGTATTACCATCCAGCCTAACAGCCAGGGATATCCTACCGAATGATATGATGAAATCATATCTGCCAACTACTAAGAGAGAGGTGTGTCGGGGGGGGGCAATGTGTGCGAGAGAGGCCTAAAGATAATGTGCGTGCGGGAGACACGTAGGCACATATATGTGCGTATAGAGGGCTAGTAGAGACCGTGCATGTGTATATATGCATGTGAGAGAAATAGTGTTTTCCAACTGAGATTAGTGAAAAGAGTGGTACATAGTAGTCAGAAAGAGAGAGAGAAACAGAGAGAGCATGTGCGTGAGACACCCCGACACCCTGAGAGAGATTGTGAGCATGTGTGAAAGAGAAATGCCGATGCATATAAAGTGTGTGCACTTATGCGTTAGATAGAGAGATATATAACGCGTTTGTGAGAACGGGGCGAGGCATAGTGCATCTACGTGTAAAAGGCGGTTCTACGCATTAAATTAAAATATAAATGGCATTATTATTTTTGGATGAGATCATGAATTTTGCAAATTGCGTATGGACGAAAATCGGTCTATCAGACACCCATACTCTATTGAATTCTAGCATGTGCATGTGTTTATTTCATATTATCGATCCATAGAGTGAGAGCGGTTTGAAATACAGGCAATGGATGCTTTTGCAATTCATATATAAACATTAATTAGTGCACTCCATGTTGTTAGTGTGAAGCACTTTATACATTTGTCACTTGCATGGATACATTCCAAATTGCTAGCTACGAAATAGAATACATGTCGAATTCAACATAAAGGGGGTTTCGAAGATTCGAATTCATAGGAAGTGCATTCATCTATTTGAACCCGAGATAATGGCATTTGTAAATCAGATGTAAAAGGGGGCATCAATCTTTGTTGTGAGTTTGAACATGCTATATATATATTCATACGCATATCTAACTTTTTTTGCAACCAAGGAGATTATATCTGGAACCATGCATGAACTGAGGTAAGTTGCATATTTTTTAATATATACTCGTGTACAATGTATATTCAAATGTACCCCCTCCATTCCAAAATAATCGTAGCTTTAGGATTTTCAAGAGTAAAGATTTGTGAAGTTTGACAAATCCTGAAAGTTCAATTCAAGAGAACCGAAAACGTTAATGCTCCTGCTCCCAAATATTGAATGAAGCACCAAATAGGCCTCTGGTCACCCGAAACCGCGCGGGACTAATGTTTTGGTGGTAGGAAATTACTGTCCTGACTCTGGCCCGTGTAGCCTATCGGCCCGATGTCCAAAGGTCTAAACCAGGGTAGGTTTGTAACTTCACCAAGACGCCAGTCTCAACCGCCTCCGAGAAGCATTCATACGCCGTGGGCGCCTACCCATGTGCTCGGCCGAAATCTATCCCGCCCACATTTGGGACACCTGACATGACTGTCCTACCCCCAACCCGCAATATGTCCGAAATTTTAGATGGGGGCAAAGTTTGTAACTTTCCCCAAATTTCAAACAAGCGCGTCTCAAACAAAAACATTCTTCCCCCTTAGTTCCCCGCCTCCCTCCGTTTCCCCATTCATACACTATGGGTGCGAAAACACCCTCTCCACCAGCCGCGAAACCCCAGCCTCCTCCGTCCTCCACCCCATAGCGGCCAATCCACCGCCGCCCTCCTCCATCACGCCGGAGCCGGTACCCCGACGTCGTCGCCCAACGCAACCGCAACCGCAACGCCCTCAAGGACTTAGTAGCTGAAGCCGAGGCAGAGCTGCCTCCAGGACGCCGACGCCGACGTGCGCCGTACCAGAACCACTCCGACCACGCCGTCCTGTGCCTCACTACTGCGGCTCCACTGTTGCAACCATCCACCGCACTGGAGATGTTCCCGCTACGCCGTCGTTCGCCGCCTCGAATCTGCTTCCCTGCCGCCGATAGACGACCACTGCACCACACTCAACAACTTGGCCATGGGTTCGTCCAAGGCTGCACTGTCCTCCACAACTTCTGGTTTCCGGCGAACAACAAGAAGATCGTCGGAAAAACAGAAGGAGGACACGGCACTGCCAGCAGAAAGAGGTACTCCTCTTCCCTTATTCGTGCAAATCTTACGTCTCCGCTCACACCGTATTCATCCCATAAAAGAAACTAGTTTAGCGCTTCTTACCGCATCTTCTTCGTGATACTAAATGCACAAGGTTTCCTCTCTTTCACTATTTCACCTTTGCTAGAGGTCAGTAGCCCGCCTGGATTTCAATTCAGGGTCAATCAAACCGCAATTAAAAGAAGCAGCACCCGCTTAGGCGCGCGGAGCACCTAGTACGCCTGTTCCCCGGGGAAGCGGCGCATCAGTGTCTATCATAGGGGTGTGGGGCGTTGGAGCTGCTTGCGCCCGATCTGGAGGTCGGCAGGGCTTGAATGGATGGCCGGGGGGGGGGGGGGGGGGGCGGTGCCAAGCACATCGGTGCGGTGAGGTCGAGGGGAGGGCGCAGGCAGGGGAGGAATACTGGGCTGGTGGTCGCTGGCATTTCAAGGAAGATCGTCAACACTGACTGGCTGGAGGTAGATGAAGGCGATCTACCCATTCTTTGTACATCGGACGGTGCAGAAAAAATGGACTAACCTATTTGCTTTCAGTCGACTATTATTTTCATAGAATCCTGTAGTAATTTAGTGTGCCATGCATGTTGTAGAGCTATCATATGTCTCCCATCATTTATTTCTCACCGACTTGCTATCTGCTACCTTTACACTTTACTAATTGTGCACACACTTCACCCATACTCACACTATTGTTTTTTTATGCATGGGTATTTCAGACTCTGACGCAGTGTTGATGAATGCAGAAAAGAAAAGACAGAAGTCGCTCCAATGTAATTCGAAGATAAGCACTAAGCGTTTCAACGCTCTAATGGGTGCAGTGTCAGCAGTTGGAGACAGTAAACGTAGCTCTGCAGTTGATGATCTCAATTGCCACACACAACCATCCCAGGTGCTTGCTTTAACTTCGCGCTGTCAAATGTGGTTGCATGTTGCATATGGTGTCTAGCTTGTATTGCTTCCAATTTGGTTAAATTGCATCTGCTTACTTTACACATTATACCTTTGATAATGACATGCCTTCCTGTTTTTGATACATACTACATATGTCTATTAACCATGTTCGTACATCAAACTAATGCTCTTTTGTATCCCTCGTCAATCACTTATGATGAGACAGTCACCCGAGTTGGTTACTGTGAGATGCCCTACTCGTTTAAAGAGTGCAGTGTCATCCTCCCCACATGATTCTCAAGAAACAGCAAGGCTAAATGAAGATAGTCAACGTAGCTCTCTAGTTGATCACCGCAATTCCCCCACACCACCATCGCAGGTGCTTGCTCTTACTTGGCAGTGTGATATGTGGTTGCATGTTGCATATGGTGTCTACCTTGTAATGCTTCTAATTAGGGTAAATTGCATCTGCTTAGTTAACACATTATACCTGTGAATATGACATGCCTTCCTGTTTTTGGTACATACCACGTCTTTCTATTAACCATGTTCTTACATCAAACTACTTTTCTTGTGTATCCCTCATCAATGCTCCTAATTTGTTAAATTGCATCTCCTTAGCTTACACATTATACATGTGAATATGACACGCCTTCCTGTTTTTGGTACATACTACATTTGCCTATCACACCATGTTCTTACATCAAACTACTGTTCTTGTGTATCCTGCGTCTATTGCTTATGATGAGACAGTCACGCGCGTGGGTTAATATGAGACGCAATACTCTTACAAAAGAATGCAATTTCATCCTCTCCACATGATTCTCAAGAAACAACAAGCCTAAATGAAGATATTGAACGTAGCTCTGTACCTGAAGACCGCACTTCCCCTACACCACCATCATAGGTGCTTGCTCTAACTTCGCAGTGTGATATGCGGTTGCATGTTGCATACGGTGTCTAGCTTGTAATGCTTCTAATTAGGGTAAATTGCATCTGCTTAGTTTATACACTATACCTATGAATATGACATGCCTTCCTATTTTTGGTACACACTACATCTATGTGTTAACCTTGTTCTTACATGAAACTACCTCTCTTCTGTATCCTGCATCAATCACTTACGATGAGTCAATTTTATTCGTTGCATATTGCATACTATTTCTAGCCTATTGCCATGTATTGCTTCTAATTTGGTCAAATACATTTGTTAGGGCACCCTTTTAATTTGGTAGAGTGATATTGGTTTCATCTTTCATATGGTTTCTAGCTTGCATCGATTCTAACAAGTTCAAGCACCTTGTGCTTAGTTTACACTTTATACACCATACATGTCAATATGTCACACCGTCCTGTTTTTCATACATATTCCATCCTCCTATCATGCGGCTGCCTTACATGAAAGTAGTGTTCGTCAGTATCATGCATCAATGAGTTCGGAAGAGCAAATTTTATTCCTTTTTCTTGTGGGTTTGACTTGACAAGGCAAAATCAAGAAAGAGGAAGGAAAAGAGTAAGGAAGGCGATGATGGTGGTCCTCTGCAGCAACGTAAACGGAGCATCTGTACCGATTCTCCTTGTAATGATAGTGCATTACAAGGTCCAAGTCTCCGCTCCCCTACTCCACCATCCAAGGTGCTTGCTCTAACTTGGCAGTGTGATATCTGGTTGCATGTTGCATATGGTGTCTAGCTCGTATTGCTCCTAATTAGTGTAAACTGCATCTGCTTAGCTTACACATGATACATGTGAATATGACACGCTTTCCTGTTTTTGGTACATATTATATCTGTCTATCACACCATGTTCTTACTGTTGGGAAACGTAGTAATTTCAAAAAATTTCCTACGCACACGCAAGATCATGGTGATGCATAGCAACGAGAGGGGAGAGTGTTGTCTACGTACCAACGCAGACCGACTGCGGAAGCGATCACACAACGTAGAGGAAGTAGTCGTACGTCTTCCCGATCCGACCGATCCAAGCACCGTTACTCCGGCACCTCTGAGTTCTTAGCACACGTTCAGCTCGATGACGATCCCCGGGCTCCGATCCAGCAAAGCTTCGGGGAGGAGTTTCGTCAGCACGATGGCGTGGTGACGATCTTGATGTACTACCGACGCAGGGCTTCGCCTAAGCACTACAACGGTATGATCGAGGTGGAATTTGGTGGCAGGGGGCACCGCACACGGCTAAGGAACGATCTCAAGGATCAACTTGTGTGTCTAGAGGTGCCCCCTGCCCCCGTATATAAAGGATGAGAGGGGGAGGGCTGGCCGGCCAAGAGGAGGGAGGCGTAGGAGGAGTCCTACTCCTACCGGGAGTAGGACTCCCCCCTCCAATCCTAGTCCAACTAGGATTCCCAAGGGGGAAAGGGAGAGAGGGGGGCCGGCCACCTTCTCCTAGTCCTAATAGGACTAGGGAGAGGGGGAGGCGCGCAGCCCTATGTGGGCAGCCCTTTCACCTTTCCACTAAGGCCCATGTTGGCCCATTTGGCTCCCGGGGGGTTCCGGTAACCCTCCCGGTAATCCGGTAAAATCCCGATTTCACCCGGAACACTTCCGATGTCCAAACATAGGCTTCCAATATATCAATCTTTACGTCTCGACCATTTCGAGACTCCTCGTCATGTCCGTGATCACATCCGGGACTCCGAACTACCTTCGGTACATCAAAATGCATAAACTCATAATAACTGTCATCGTAACGTTAAGCGTGCGGACCCTACGGTTCGAGAACAATGTAGACATGACCGAGACATGTCTCCGGTCAATAACCAATAGCGGGACCTGGATGCCCATATTGGCTCCTACATATTCTACCAAGATCTTTATCGGTCAGACCGCATAACAACATACGTTGTTCCCTTTGTCATCGGTATGTTACTTGCCCGAGATTCGATCGTCGGTATCCAATACCTAGTTCAATCTCGTTACTGGCAAGTCTCTTTACTCGTTCCGTAATACATCATCTCACAACTAACATCTTAGTTATAATGCTTGCAAGGCTTATGTGATGTGTATTATCGAGAGGGCCCAGAGATACCTCTCCGACAATCGGAGTGACAAACCCTAATCTCGAAATACGCCAACCCAACATCTACCATTGGAGACACCTGTAGTACTCCTTTATAATCACCCAGTTACGTTGTGACGTTTGGTAGTACCCAAAGTGTTCCTCCGGTAAACGGGAGTTGCATAATCTCATAGTTATAGGAACATGTATAAGTCATGAAGAAAGCAATAGCAACATACTAAACGATCGGGTGCTAAGCTAATGGAATGGGTCATGTCAATCAGATCATTCAACTAATGATGTGACCTCGTTAATCAAATAACAACTCTTTGTTCATGGTTAGGAAACATAACCATCTTTGATACGAGCTAGTCAAGTAGAGGCATACTAGTGACACTCTGTTTGTCTATGTATTCACACATGTATTATGTTTCCGGTTAATACAATTCTAGCATGAATAATAAACATTTATCATGATATAAGGAAATAAATAATAACTTTATTATTGCCTCTAGGGCATATTTCCTTCACTTACATGAAACTACTCTTCTTGTCTATCCTGCATCAATCACTTATGATGGGACACCTTTAAGTTGGTAGTGTGATATTGGTTTGCGTCTTGAATATGATTTATAGCATGTATTGCTTCTAGTTTGATGAACGCCACCTATGACGAGACAGTTTTAACTTGGCAGAGTGATATTGATTGCACCTTCAATATGGTGTCTTGCAGTGTTTCTAATTGGTTGAAGTGCCTTCTGCTTAGTTACCACATCATAGGTGTGAATATGTCAAGCCGTCCATTTTTTCATACATATTCCATCCTCATATCATGACTTTGCCTTTCATCAGAGTAGTGTTCGTCAGTATCATGCATGAATGAGTTCTGAAGAGCGAATGATATTCCTTTTTCTTGTCGGTATGACCTCACAATGCAAAATCAAGAAAGCTGAAGGAAATTGGCAAGGCATTGGATGATGGTTGTCCTTCCGAGCAACTGAAACAAAGGTTCTCTACATATTCTACTCTGCCATCTATTTGACAGTACCGGCTACATATATACAGTAATTATCTCTTACAAATATAATCATACGGACTCAGGTTTAACATAGAATTCTCCGTCTTCAGGGATCACGTTGTCAAGAAAGAATGCCGCCAATTCCTCTTGAATTGCTCGCATGCGAGCTGGTGCTAGGAGTTCATCCCGCTTCCGAAACATCTAATTTGAAGAAGGGGGTCAATATATATATATATATATATATATATATATATGAATGAATGAAACTCAACTCAAATGATGGTAATAAAATAAAATTGTGAATATTGTTATTTACGTACTTCATATTGTTCGTTAGAGTACCCGCCCCGCTCACACGTCGTGTGGCGGATGGACTCGCAGATGTAGTATCCACAGAAATCATTCCCTTGTTCCTGCCACAATCACTTTACAAGAAATAGAGGTCAATCAAACTGATAAGCAAGAATGCTAAATGGTATTGATGAAACTAGCGCTTGAATCACTAGGAGATGCGCGGAACATGCTACTATAGTACTTACTTTCGGGTGTCTAAATTCCAGCTCCTTCGGCAGTCCCGGAACTTTTTTGGTGAATTTTATCCAAACCCTGCCGGACAAAGAAAACAATTACTTGATATCAGGAAATGAACAAAGTTGCTGATATGGTGGATAATGATCGATTTAACTTACTTCTTGAGGATTTCAGTCATGTCTGCATAGTCCTGGGGATCTTTTCGTCTTGAGTCTAAGACGGTTACTAGTCCCTGCTCAAGCTTAATCTCTAGGAGAATATAGTGGAAACTGCACACGCATGCATAACTCATGAATTACATTACTATAACCTTGACTAATATATAAGGGAAACCGAATACGCACAAGACAGTAACACTCACTTGAAGTTGTAAGGAAAGAGTATTATATCTTTGTTTTGATTTATTACGAACGATTGTAGCATGTTGGCCTCGGTAGCTGCGGCATGAAGTTTAACCTCAGTTGCATCTATGAGATATGTGTTAATGAACCCAATATCACTGACTTGTCTTTTCTTCAATTCGACGATCTTCAATCTGCATAATATAGTGAGGATGATTATAAATACATGCAATGAAAGAGCTAAGCTATATAGAGAAACTTAATGACAGAAGTAGTACTACTTACAGACAGTAGCAGGCGATCGTTGTTTTATCGAGGGCCAATTGATTGAAAAACTGATAGAACTCCTCAAATGGAATAGGCAACAGATCAATTCCAACGAGGTCATGCTCCTTTTTAACTCTCACATACAAAGTACTCCTCCCCTAGAGTCTCTGCAGATTTTCAAGTACCAATCATGCAATCTTCGCATCATCGTTGATAGAGATCTTTCATCTTTGACGAGAGGCTTCCCGTACTCGTATCTTTGCATCCGCATGTCCATGGGTTCATAATGTACTTCGTCGGGCAGGTAATCTGCAAGATTATTATAACCGGGCACCATCCTCGGATCATTAGCGACGT
Source organism: Triticum aestivum (assembly GCF_018294505.1). Lineage (NCBI taxonomy): Eukaryota > Viridiplantae > Streptophyta > Magnoliopsida > Poales > Poaceae > Triticum > Triticum aestivum. The sequence goes on from NC_057809.1 coordinate 37,317,270, forward strand.
TGTGGCTAGGCACCTTGAGCGGGGGGCATGATTGCTTCGCTTGTTTGCCGAGCTGGGCAATTTGTTTCCCAGCTCGTCGTTTTTTCAGCCTTTCATCACTGACAGTAGTTCCCGACCGCTCCGCTTCGGCAAATTCCTTTCCAATAATGCGGTCATAGTTTCCTTTTGGTGGATCAGACCTTGGTGGTTTTGTCAGGGCAGCCAGAGTGCGCTTCACTTTCACCCCATCTACCTTCTCCTCCGGAGGTGGATGTTTCTTTGCTTTCACCCCTTCAAAGAATTTCCTCACTTCTTCTCGTTCGATCTCGGTGTTCTCCTCCTGGGTCCTCTCATATGGTAACTTCTCTGGAGTCTTCAGAGAAGGACGAATCTGTATGTCCTCCCGCCTCTGGTTGTACTGCTAGACGCCGACCGAGCAGACGAAGCGGTTGTCTTCTTTACTTGCTTAAGAGGCAGAGGAGAAGGACTACAACCCGCCGGAGCAGCTGGAGCGGCGGCAGGTCTCTTCTGCCCTTGCTGACGAGGCGGAGAAGGAGGAGGTTGGCTGCTCGGGCACGTCGGCGCAGACGGAGACGGAAGCGGAGTGCCGCCACGCGCCGGAGAAGGAGCCGGCCGAGGGCCCTGATCGTCACTCGCTGGAGGAGGAGGCGGTGGAGGAGGCGGAGTGCCCTGACTCGCCGGAGGAGGAGGAGGAGGCGGAGGCGTCCAGTTCGGAAGGTTGATGAGGTCCTTCCGCCATAGGCATGGAGTCTTCAGAGCAGACCCCAGCTGAGTCTCCCCTTCACCGGTAGGGTGGTCAAGCTGGAGGTCCTCAAATCCCTCCGTTATCTCATCCACCATCACCCTAGCATATCCTTCTGGAATTGGCATGCAGTGAAAAGTTGCGCCGGGTTCAGTAGGATAAATAGAGCCAACAGCCGCCTTGACCTTCAAATTCATCCATTGCGTCATAAGGTGGCAATTTTGAGACTCCGTTATAGCATCCACAGGATAGCTGGCAGGAGCCGTCAAGGCATGCTGCAGCTGAAGTTGCTCGGTGGAAGCCACGCTGCTTCTGCGCTGAGATGGCGGGGTAGCTTCGGGGGAGGCTTCGGCAGTACGTTTTCTGCGATTTGCTTCTCGTTCCTCTATCGCTTGTACCCTTGCGTGCAGCGCCTGCAGTTCGGTCTGCTGCACTTTTTTCCTCCTCTCATGGGATTTGTAACCGCCTGCGTTCGGAAACCCAACATTCCATGGAACGGAGCCTGGCATGCCTCGTGTCCGTCCAGGGTGCTCAGGATTCCCGAGGGCCATTGTGAGCTCGTCGTGTTCTCTGTCTGGAAAGAACGTCCCTTCCTGCGCTACGTCGATATAGTGCTTAAGCCTACTGACTGGTATGTCCATTTGTTTGTTCGTCCAAATGCATCCCCCTGTTTCAAGGTCCAAGGTTCCGCCAGCCCCGAAGAACCAAGTCCGGCAACGGTCTGGCCAGTTATATGTCTCTAGTCTGATCCCTTTATGAAGCAGATCATTCTCAACCTTGGACCACTTAGGCCGGGCTACGAGGTAGCCACCTGACCCCGTGCGATGGTGAAGCTTCTTCTTCGAGGCATTCTGCTTGTTTGTCGCTGACATCTTCTTACTCTTTTCCGATGTCTTGTAGGCCACAAATGCGGGCCAGTGATCTCTGATCTTCTCATATCTGCCCTTGAATTCTGGTGTCTCTTTTTTATCGACAAACCTATTGAGCTCTTTCTTCCACCTCCTGAATAGATCTACCATCCTCTTCAGAGCAAAAGACTTGATTAATTTCTATTTAATTGGGTTCTCTAGATTATCCTCTGGCGGTAGGGTGAAATTTGACTTTAGCTCAGTCCAAAGATCATTTTTCTGCATATCATTGACATAAGACACCTCAGGGTCTTCTTTAGCCGGCTTAAACCATTGCTGGATGCTTATCGGGATCTTGTCCCTAACCAGAACCCCGCACTGAGCAACAAATGCCCTCTTTGTCCGGAGGGGTTCAATAGGTTGGCCGTCGGGCGTGATTGCTGTGATCTCAAGCTTTTCATCCGAGCTCAACTTTTTCTTCGGGCCTCGTCTCTTTACCGAAGTTGTGCTCGATCCGGAGGGCTAGAAAAAAGAACAAAGACTTAATTAATATGTGTACATACCAAAACAATGAATGCATCAATCAGCTAGTCAGCATAGGCTTAACTAATATATATACCTGGCCGGACTCGGTTCGGTCACCGGAGCCGTCATCACTTTCTCCTTCTTGCACCGGCATTGGATCACCGGCGCCGTCCTCATGTTCTTCTTCTTGCACCGGCATTAGGTCACCGTAGCCAGCTTGTTCACCCTCTCCTTCTGGACCATCGAAGATATCATTGAGATAGTACGAGACGGCATCACTTCCTTCTGCGATTATCTCCCTCAACAACGCTTCTTTTCTTGCTTCGTCTAGGGCGGTGTCCATAGTTTCTACAAATATTTACAACATGGCAATTATTATTCAAACATGACAGATGGATATATTAGTGCCAAACGTAGAACTAGCTACCTAATCATAGTAAGCTATCGGGAGGGGGTATATATCGACAACGACGACACTACATCTATATATGTCCCTCGATGACCCTCGTTCCCGATAAAAAAAGAGGAAGAAGAAGAAAAAAAGAGGAGAAGAAAGAATAGAGGAGAACTCCTCTATTCTTTCTTCTCCTCTTTTTTCTTCTTCTTCCTCTTCTTTTTTTATCCTCTTCTTCCTCTCATGTTCGAGAGGATCGCCTTGGGGTCGGGAGGTTGCCTAGTGTCAAAGGATTCAACAAAACCATGTCTTCATCATTAGGCGAAAGTAACATGTGCATGATGGTAGGAAGCTCTTCAAAGTTGTTCTGGAACGGAGTCCCAGATAGGATAATTCGCTTTTTGGTACAAAGTTCAGCAAGAGCCTTCCGAATATCGCTATTTGGAAGGCCTTTGCTGAATTCGTACCAAAAGGCAGATTATTCTATCCGGGACTCCATTCCAGAACAACTTTGCAGAACTTCGTACCAACATGCCCTGGTTACTTCCGGCTAATGATGAAGGCATGGATTTCTTCAATACTTTGACACTAGGAAACCTCTCTCGACCCCTCGGCGATTCTTGACCCCTCGAACCCTCAACGACCCTGAAACCCTCGACCCTTGACCCCTTAACGACCCTCGACCCTCTACCCTAGTTCCCGACCCTCGACCAATAGAGGAGAAGAAGAAAGGAATAGCTAGAGGAGAAGATCTAAGAAAAAAAAGAAGAAACAAAAGAGGAGAAGAAGAAAGGAATAGTGGAGAAGAAGAGAAAATAGAATATTCTATTTTCTCTTCTTCTCCACTATTCCTTTCTTCTTCTCCTCTTCTTTTTCTTCTGTTTTCTTCTTCTTATTTATTTCTCCTCTTTTTCGGTAGAGGAAACCCTAAATAGCTAGCAAGTATCGTGGGTGTGAGATACATGTGGCCTTCGGTGTCGGACACTACATCCACGTCCCACAAGTGACGTGGGCGTCGAAACCCGCGCCACTTGTGGGATGTGGATTTAGTGTCCGACACCGACGGTACATGTATCTCACACCGACGATACTTTCTATTTAGGGTTTCTCCTCTACCACTCGGCGGCCCTCTCGACGACCCTCGTTCCCGATAAAATAAAGAGGAAGAAGAAGAAGAAAAAAAGAGAAGAAAGAATAGAGGAGAAGAACCCTCGAACCCTAGACGACCCTCTTCTTCCTCTCATGTTTGAGAGGATCGCCGAGGGGTCGGGAGGTTGCCTAGTGTCAAAGGAAACCCTAAATAGCTAGCAAGTATCGTGGGTGTGAGATACATGTGGCCTTCGGTGTCGGACACTACATCCACGTCCCACAAGTGACGTGGGCGTCGAAACCCGCGCCACTTGTGGGATGTGGATTTAGTGTCCGACACCGACGGTACATGTATCTCACACCGACGATACTTTCTATTTAGGGTTTCTCCTCTACCACTCGGCGGCCCTCTCGACGACCCTCGTTCCCGATAAAATGAAGAGGAAGAAGAAGAAGAAAAAAAAGAGAAGAAAGAATAGAGGAGAAGTCTCCTCTATTCTTTCCTCGCCTCTCTCATGAATGTCCGGCGTTCTCGACCCCCCCTCCCCACGTGTCGAAGAAAAAAAAGAAGAAAAAAAGAGGAGAAGAAGAAAGGAATAGAGGAGAAAAGAGAAAAATAGAATATATTCTATTTTTCTCTTTTCTCCTCTATTCCTTTCTTCTTCTCCTCTTTTTTTCTTCTTTTTTCTTCTTCTTATTTATTTCTCCTCGTCTTCCTCTCCCCTCTCGGCGACCCTAGCTAGACCCCCTCTTGACCCTCGACCCCTAGGCGACCGTCGACCCCTCTTTTTTTTTCTTCCTCTTCTATTTTATCCTCTTCTTCCTCTACCGCTCGGCGACCCTCGACGACCCTCGTTCCCGATAAAAAAAAGAGGAAGAAGAAGAAAAAAAAGAGGAGAAGATCTCCTCTATTCTTTCTTCTCCTCTTTTTTCTTTTCTTATTCCTCTTCTTTTTTATCCTCTTCTTCCTCTCATGTTCGACGACCCTCGACCCCTCGGCGACCCTAGACCCCCTCTCGACCCCCTCTTCTTCTCCCTCTTCTAATTCATTTGTTCATATGAATATACAAACATTTTCATATTTACAATAATTAATATCACCCAAAAAAATCTATGAACAGAAAAAATCCTATTTTTTCTAAAGAACTATTTTTTGCATATATACATGAACATATATATACATATATATAAAAAACAAGCATATATATGAAAAAAAATCTATGAACAGAAAAAAATCCTAATTTTTCTAGCATATATACATGAAAAAAAAGCATATAACAGAAAAAAAAGCATATAACAGAAAAAAGCATATAACAGAAAAAAAAGCTAGCTAGGGCGCCGCGGCCGGACCAGAGGAGGACCGCGGAGTCGGGCGACGCGAGCGACGGCGACGGCGACGATGGGGGCGGGCGGTCGACGGCGACGACGACGATGGGGGCGGGCGGGCGACGGCGACGGCGGGGCGGCGCGCGGCGCGGGCGACGGCGACGATGGGCGCGGGAGACGGCGACGATGGGGGCGGGCGGGAAACGACGACGGCGACGGCGGGGCGGCGCGCGGCGCGGGCGACGGCGACGATGGGCGCGGGAGACGACGATGATGGGGGCGCGCGGCGTCGGGGCAGGGACGAGGGCGACGGCGACGGGGGCGGGCCGGGGCGGCGCGCGGCGCGGGCGACGACGACGATGGGCGCGGGCGACGGCGACGATGGGGGCGGGCGGCGTCGGGGCAACTGCAAGATGAGAATGAAAAATTCCAAAGTGTGGCCTTATATAGCAGAGGCTTTAGTCCCGGTTCGTGGCAGCAACCGGGACTAAAGGTTGGCATTAGTCCCGGTTGGTGCCACGAACCGAGACCAAAGGCCAATTTTCGGCAGCCCAGAGGGCGGGAAGCGGCGGCCTTTGGTCCCGGTTGGTGGCACCAACCGGGACTAAAGGGGGGCATTGGTCACGGTTGGTGCCACGAACCGTGACCAATGCCCCCTTTAGTCCCGGTTGGTGCCACCAACCGGGACCAATGCCCTTGTGCGCCCCGGGTCCAAAAGTTTAGTCCCACATCGCTAGTTGAGAGCGCCCGAGACCAGTTTATAAGGTCTGCTGCCTCCTCCCTCCTGAACTCCTCCGAACTGAAGGCCTATGGGCCTAATTTGACACTGCTTTGCCTGTGGGCCTATTGGGCCTTCTGCGGGCCTGAATCCTGGCCCATGTAGGGTTTCTAGTCGTATTCAGGCCGTGGAGGCCCAGTAGGTGGCATTTTTTTGTTTTTTCTTTTTTATTTCTACATTTTTTTGGTTTTTTATTTTTTGCTTTTAGGTCACAAAAATTATAAACTTTCTAGTAGTGCCATTAGTTTTAAATTTTAAATAGTTTAAATTTGAATTTTTAAAAATTTGTGTGAATCACTAGTTTATGAATAACTTTACTATAAAATTAGAATTTTTTTCTATTTATTTTTTATTTCTACTTAAAACTAAATACTTACAGTTTTTTAGTGATTTCTTTTTGCTTTTAGGTCACAAAAATTATAAACTTTCTGTTAGTGCCATTAGTTTTAAATTTTAAATAGTTTAAATTTGAATTTTTAAAAATTTGAAGAATATTATAGTTTTATTTTAGTTTAATTACTTATAGTTTTTTAGTGCCATTAGTTTTTTTTTTTGCTTTTTATTTTTTTATTTGTACTAAATACTTATAGTTTTAAAATGTATGTGAATCGCTAGTTTATGAATAACTTTACTATGAAGTTAGATCATCTGTTACAAAGGGATTTCATTTTCTTGAACTTATTTGAACTCCATATTTTTTCTGTGTTCAAAATGCACCATTCAAAGACACATCATCAATTTTCAACCCTTTCTGACTTCATTTGTTATTTTTCATGCATTTATTGATTTTTTTGAGCTATAAGACCCTGAAATTGAAAAGCATTTCAAATGAACTCCGAAAAGGTTGAAAGTTGGCATGGTATCATCATTTCACCCACATCGCATGTGCAACAAAGTTGAGATGGTTACGGCAAAAACTGGACGCACTTCGTGTACAAAACGGACAATCCCTTTCGAAGTATCAGGGTTTCGGACGAAAGATCATCTGTTACAAAGGGATTTCATTTTCTTGAACTTATTTGAACTCCATATTTTTTCTGTGTTCAAAATGCACCATTCAAAGACACATCATCAATTTTCAACCCTTTCTGACTTCATTTGCTATTTTTCATGCATTTATTGATTTTTTTGAGCTACAAGACCCTGAAATTGAAAAGCATTTCAAATGGACTCCAAAAAGGTTGAAAGTTGGCATGGTATTATCATTTCACCCACATAGCATGTGCAACAAAGTTGAGATGGTTACGGCAAAAACTGGATGCACTTCGTGTACAAAACGGACAATCTCTTTCGAAGTATCAGGGTTTCGGACGAAAGATCATCTGTTACAAAGGGATTTCATTTTCTTGAACTTATTTGAACTCCATATTTTTTCTGTGTTCAAAATGCACCATTCAAAGACACACCATCAATTTTCAACCCTTTCTGACTTCATTTGTTATTTTTCATGGATTTATTGATTTTTTTGAGCTATAAGACCCTGAAATTGAAAAGCATTTCAAATGAACTCCGAAAAGGTTGAAAGTTGGCATGGTATCATAATTTCACCCACATAGCATGTGCTACAAAGTTGAGATGGTTACGGAAAAAACTGGATGCACTTCGTGTACAAAACGAACAATCTCTTTTGAAGTATCAGAGTTTCAAACGAAAGATCATCTGTTACAAAGTTGGCATGGTATCATCATAATAGTTGCGGGAGAAAGTCTTCACTTTTTCTTCGCTTGTGTCATTTGCTTATTGCGCCGTAACCATGGATAATCTTCATTGTTTATCAGGATGCTTGGGTCAGCCTTGACATTGAAGGGAGGAATTTCATGAAACTTTTCATAATCTTCAGACATGTCTGTCTTGCCGTCCACTCCCAGGATGTCCCTTTTTCCTGAAAGAACTATGTTGCGCTTTGGCTCATCGTATGATGTATTCGCTTCCTTATCTTTTCTTTTTCTCGGTTTGGTAGACATGTCCTTCACATAGATAACCTGTGCCGCATAATTGGCTAGGACGAACGGTTCGTCAGTGTACCCAAGATTTTTCAGATCCACTGTTGTCATTCCGTACTGTGGGTCTACCTGTACGCTGCTGCCAAACAGAATGACCCATTTGCACTTAAACAAAGGGACCTTAAAATCAGGTCCGTAGTCAAGTTCCCATATGTCCACTATGTAACCATAATATGTGTCCTTTCCGCTCTCGGTTGCTGCATCAAAGCGGACACCGCTGTTTTGGTTGGTGCTCTTTTGATCTTGGGCGATCGTGTAAAATGTATTCCCATTTATCTCGTATCCTTTGTAAGTCAATACAGTCAAAGATGGTCCCCTGGACAACAAGTACAACTCATCACAAACAGTGTTGTCACCTCTGAGACGTGTTTCCAACCAACTGCTGAAAGTCCTGATGTGTTCACATGTAATCCAGTCGTCGCATTACTCCGGGTGTTTGGAGCGCAGACTGTTCTTGTGTTCATCGACATACGGGGTCACCAAGGTAGAGTTCTGTAGAACTGTGTAGTGTGCTTGAGACCAAGAATATCCGTCCCTGCATATTATTGAGTCTCTTCCAAGAGTGTCTTTTCCAGTCAGTCTCCCCTCATACCGCGATTTAGGGAGACCTATCTTGTTAAGGCCAGGAATGAAGTCAACACAAAACCCGATAACATCCTCTGTTTGATGGCCCATGGAGATGCTTCCTTCTGGCCTAGCGCGGTTACAGACATATTTATTTAGGACTCCCATGAACCTCTCAAAGGGGAACATATTGTGTAGAAATACGGGCCCCAGGATGACAATCTCGTCGACTAGATGAACTAGGACGTGCGTCATGATATTGAAGAAGGATGGTGGGAACACCAGCTCGAAACTGACAAGACATTGCGCCACATCACTCCTTAGCCTTGGTACCATTTCTGGATCGATCACCTTCTGAGAGATTGCATTGAGGAATGCACATAGCTTCACAATGGCTAATCGGACGTTTTCCGGTAAAAGCCCCCTCAATGCAACCGGAAGCAGTTGCGTCATAATCACATGGCAGTCATGAGACTTTAGGTTCTGAAACTTTTTCTCTGGCATATTTATTATTCCCTTTATATTCGATGAGAAGCCAGTCGTGACCTTCATACTAAGCAGGCATTCAAAGAAGATTTCTTTCTCTTCTTTCGTAAGAGCGTAGCTGGCAGGACCTTTATACTGCTTCGGAGGCATGTCGTCTTTTTCGTGCAAACGTTGCAGGTCCTCCTGTGCCTCCGGCGTATCTTTTGTCTTCCCATACACGCCCAAGAAGCCTAGCAGGTTCACGCAAAGGTTCTTCGTCACGTGCATCACGTCGATTGAGGAACGGACCTCTAGGTCTTTCCAGTAGGGTAGGTCCCAAAATATAGATTTCTTCTTCCACATGGGTGCGTGTCCCTCAGCGTCATTCGGAACAGCTAGTCCACCGGGACCCTTTCCAAAGATGACGTAGGGTAAATCATTGACCATAGCAAGCACGTGATCACCGGTGCGCATGGCGGGCTTCTTCCGGTGATCTGCCTCGCCTTTGAAATGCTTGCCTTTCTTTCGACATTGATGGTTGGTCGGAAGAAATCGACGATGGCCCAGGTACACATTCTTCCTGCATTTGTCCAGGTATATACTTTCAGTGTCATCTAAACAGTGCGTGCATGCGTGGTATCCTTTGTTTGTCTGTCCTGAAAGGTTACTGAGAGCGGGCCAATCGTTGATGGTCACGAACAGCAATGCCTTAAGGTTAAATTCCTCCTGTCTGTGCTCATCCCACGTACGTACACCGTCTCCATTCCACAGCTGTAAAAGTTCTTCAACTAATGGCCTTAGGTACACATCAATTTCGTTGCCGGGTTGCTTAGGGCCTTGGATGAGAACTGGCATCATAATGAACTTCCGCTTCATGCACATCCAAGGAGGAAGGTTATACATACATAGAGTCACAGGCCAGGTGCTGTGATTACTGCTCTGCTCCCCGAAAGGATTAATGCCATCCGCGCTTAAAGCAAACCATACATTCCTTGGGTCCTTTGCAAACTCATCCCAGTACTTTCTCTCGATTTTTCTCCACTGCGACCCGTCAGCGGGTGCTCTCAACTTCCCATCTTTCTTTCGGTTCTCACTGTGCCATCGCATCAACTTGGCATGCTCTTCGTTTCTGAACAGACGTTTCAACCGTGGTATTATAGGAGCATACCACATCACCTTTGCAGGGACCCTCTTCCTGAGGGGCTCGCCGTCAACATCACCGGGGTCATCTCGTCTGATCTTATACTGCAGCGCACCGCATACCGGGAATGCGTTCAGATCCTTGTATGCACCGCGGTAGAGGATGCAGCCATTAGGGCATGCATGTATCTTCTCCACCTCCAATCCTAGAGGGCATACGACCTTCTTTGCTGCGTATGTACTGTCGGGCAATTCGTTATCCTTTGGAAGCTTCTTCTTCAATATTTTCAGTAGCTTCTCAAATCCTTTGTCAGCCACAGCATTCTCTGCCTTCCACTGCAGCAATTCCAGTACGGTACCGAGCTTTGTGTTGCCATCTTCGCAATTGGGGTATAACCCTTTTTTGTGATCCTCTAACATGCGATTGAACTTCAGCTTCTCCTTTTGACTAATGCATTGCGTCCTTGCATCGACAATGACCCGGCGGAGATCATCATCATCGGGCACATCGTCTGGTTCCTCTTGATCTTCAGCAGCTTCACCCGTGGCAGCATCATTGGGCACATCATCTGGTTCCTCTTGATCTTCACCAGCTCCCCCCGTTGCAGCATCACCGTATTCAGGGGGCACATAGTTGTCATCGTACTCTTCTTCTTCGCCGTCTTCCATCATAACCCCTATTTCTCCGTGCCTCGTCCAAACATTATAGTGTGGCATGAAACCCTTGTAAAGCAGGTGGGAGTGAAGGATTTTCCGGTTAGAGTAAGACCTCGTATTCCCACATTCAGTGCATGGACAACACATAAAACCATTCTTCTTGTTTGCCTCAGCCGCATCGAGAAACTCATGCACGCCCTTAATGTACTCGCGGGTGTGTCTGTCACCGTACATCCATTGCTGGTTCATCTGCGTGCATTATATATAATTAAGTGTCCAAATTAATAGAAGTTCATCATCACATTAAAACCAAAGTACATACATAGTTCTCATCTAACAACATATAGCTCTCCAGAGCATCTAATTAATTAAACCATACATTGAAACTATGTAAAACATTTCAATGCGAAAACAAATGCGATCATAATCGCAACCAAGGTAACAATTGATCCAACGGCATAATGATACCAAGCCTCGGTATGAATGGTATATTTTCTAATCTTTCTAATCTTCAAGCGCATTGCATCCATCTTGATCTTGTGATCATCGACGATATCCGCAACATGCAACTCCAATATCATCTTCTCCTCCTCAATTTTTTTTATTTTTTCCTTCAACAAATTGTTTTCTTCTTCAACTAAATTTAACCTCTCGACAATAGGGTCGATTGGCATTTCCGATTCACATACATCCTAGATAAATAAAATCTATGTCACGTTGGTCGGCATAATTTTCATAAACAATAAATGAACCAATAGTTATAAAGATAATATACATACCACATCCGAATCATAGATAGGACGAGGGCCGACGGGGGCGGATACCAAAACCATCGCACTATATAAGATGCAATAATAAATGTAAGAAAATGATACAAGTATCTATCTAAACATACAAGTAAGAATATTTTTCCTTTCAGAAAGAAGATAAGAACAAGAGGCTCACCACGGTGGTGTCGGTGATGAGATCGACGCGGGTGATCGACGATGGTGAAGACGGGGACGGGGCGTGACGGACCGCTAAATCTAGACAAATCTCGAGGAAAATGGAGCTTGGAGGTCGAGCTTCGAGAGGAGAAAGCTTAAGTAGTGTGGCTCGGGCATTCCATTGAACACCTCATGTGCATAGGAGGTGAGCTAGAGCACCACAAAGGCCTCTCCCCCTCGGCCAGAAAAAACAGAGCACTATGCTCTGCTCTTGCGCGAGGGGGTATATATAGGCAATTCATTGGTCCCGGTTTGTGGCATGAACCGGGACTAAAGGGGAGCCTTTGGTCCCGGTTCATGCCACCAACCGGGACCAATGGTGGTGGGCCAGGAGGGAGGCCCTTTGGTCCCGGTTCATCCCACCAACCGGGACCAAAAGGTCCATACAAACCGGGACCAATGGCCCACATGGCCCGGCCGGCCCCCTGGGCTCACGAACCGGGACCAATGCCCACATTGGTCCCGGTTCAAGACTGAACCGGGACTAATGGGCTGAGGCGGCCTGGACCATAGCCCCTTTTTCTACTAGTGATTCCTTTGCCAAAGCAATTGCACCAGTATTGTCACAAAAGATTTTCATTGGACCCGATGCACTAGGTATGACACCTAGATCGGATATGAACTCCTTCATCCAGACTCCTTCGTTCGCTGCTTCCGAAGCAACTATGTACTCCGCTTCACATGTAGATCCCGCTACGACGCTTTGTTTAGAACTGCACCAACTGACAGCTCCACCGTTTAAAGTAAACACGTATCCGGTTTGCGATTTAGAATCATCCGGATTAGTGTCAAAGCTTGCATCAACGTAACCTCTTACGGTGAGCTCTTTGTCACCTCCATATACGAGAAACATATCCCTAGTCCTTTTCAGGTATTTCAGGATGTTCTTGACCGCTGTCCAGTGATCCACTCCTGGATTACTTTGGTACCTCCCTGCTAAACTTATAGCAAGGCACACATCAGGTCTGGTACACAGCATTGCATACATGATAGAGCCTATGGCTGAAGCATAGGGAACATCTTTCATTTTCTCTCTATCTTCTACAGTGGTCGGGCATTGAGTCTCACTCAACTTCACACCTTGTAACACAGGCAAGAACCCTTTCTTTGCTTGATCCATTTTGAACTTCTTCAAAATCTTGTCAAGGTATGTGCTTTGTGAAAGTCCAATTAAGCGTTTTGATCTATCTCTATAGATCTTTATGCCTAATATGTAAGCAGCTTCCCCGAGGTCTTTCATCGAAAAACTTTTATTCAAGTATCCCTTTATGCTATCCAGAAATTCTATATCATTTCCAATCAGCAATATGTCATCCACATATAATATCAGAAATGCTACAGAGCTCCCACTCACTTTCTTGTAAATACAGGCTTCTCCAAAAGTCTGTATAAAGCTAAATGCTTTGATTACACTATCAAAGCGTTTATTCCAACTCCGAGATGCTTGCACCAGTCCATAAATGGATCGCTGGAGTTTGCATACTTTGTTAGCTCCCTTTGGATCGACAAAACCTTCTGGTTGCATCATATACAACTCTTCTTCCAGAAATCCATTCAGGAATGCAGTTTTGACATCCATCTGCCATATTTCATAATCATAAAATGCAGCAATTGCTAACATGATTCTGACGGACTTAAGCATCGCTACGGGTGAGAAGGTCTCATCATAGTCAACCCCTTGAACTTGTCGATAACCTTTTGCGACAAGTCGAGCTTTATAGACAGTAACATTACCGTCAGCGTCAGTCTTTTTCTTGAAGATCCATTTATTCTCAATTGCTTGCCGATCATCGGGCAAGTCAACCAAAGTCCATACTTTGTTCTCATACATGGATCCCATCTCAGATTTCATGGCCTCAAGCCACTTTGCGGAATCTGGGCTCACCATCGCTTCTTCATAGTTCGTAGGTTCATCATGATCTAGTAGCATGACTTCCAGAATTGGATTACCGTACCACTCTGGTGCGGATCTCACTCTGGTTGATCTACGTGGTTCAGTAGTATCTTGTCCTGAAGTTTCATGATCATCATCATTAGCTTCCTCACTAATTGGTATAGGTGTCGCAGAAACAGTTTTCTGTGATGTACTATTTTCCAATAAGGGAGCAGGTACAGTTACCTCGTCAAGTTCTACTTACCTCCCACTCACTTCTTTCGAGAGAAACTCCTTCTCTAGAAAGTTTCCGAACTTAGCAACAAAAGTCTTGCCTTCGGATCTGTGATAGAAGGTGTATCCAATAGTTTCCTTTGGATATCCTATGAAGACACATTTCTCCGATTTGGGTTCGAGCTTATCAGGTTGAAGCTTTTTCACATAAGCATCGCAGCCCCAAACTTTAAGAAACGACAACTTTGGTTTCTTGCCAAACCATAGTTCATAAGGCGTCGTCTCAACGGATTTTGATGGTGCCCTATTTAACGTGAATGCGGCCGTCTCTAAAGCATAACCCCAAAACGATAGCGGTAAATCAGTAAGAGACATCATAGATCGCACCATATCTAGTAAAGTACGATTACGACGTTCGGACACACCATTACGCTGTGGTGTTCCGGGTGGCGTGAGTTGCGAAACTATTCCACAATTTTTCAAATATACACCAAACTCGTAACTCAAATATTCTCCTCCACGATTAGATCGTAGAAACTTTATTTTCTTGTTACGATGATTTTCAACTTCACTCTGAAATTCCTTGAACTTTTCAAATGTTTCAGACTTATGTTTCATTAAGTAGATATACCCATATCTGCTCAAATCATCTGTGAAGGTGAGAAAATAACGATATCCGCCACGAGCCTCAATATTCATCGGACCACATACATCGGTATGTATGATTTCCAATAAATCTGTTGCTCTCTCCATAGTACCGGAGAACGGTGTTTTAGTCATCTTGCCTATGAGGCATGGTTCGCAAGTACCAAGTGATTCATAATCAAGTGGTTCCAAAAGCCCATCAGTATGGAGTTTCTTCATGCGTTTTACACCGATATGACCTAAACGGCAGTGCCACAAATAATTTGCACTATCATTATTAACTCTGTATCTTTTGGCTTCTACATTATGAATATGTGTATCACTACTATCGAGATTCAACAAGAATAGACCACTCTTCAAAGGTGCATGACCATAAAAGATATTATTCATATAAATAGAACAACCATTATTCTCTGATTTAAATGAATAACCGTCTCGCATTAAACAAGATCCAGATATAATGTTCATGCTCAACGTTGGCACCAAATAACAGTTATTTAGGTCTAATATTAATCCCGAATGTAGATGTAGAGGTAGCGTGCCGACCGCGATCACATCGACTTTGGAACCGTTTCCCACGCGCATCGTCACCTCGTCCTTTGCTAGCGTCCGCTTATTCTGTAGTCCCTGTTTCGAGTTGCAAATATTAGCAACAGAACCAGTATCAAATACCCAGGTGCTACTGCGAGCTCTAGTAAGGTACACATCAATAACATGTATATCACATATACCTTTGTTCACCTTGCCATCCTTCTTATCCGCCAAATACTTGGGGCAGTTCCGCTTCCAGTGACCAGTCTGCTTGCAGTAGAAGCACTCAGTTTCAGGCTTGGGTCCAGACTTGGGTTTCTTCTCCCGAGCAGCAACTTGCTTGCTGTTCTTCTTGAAGTTCCCCTTCTTCTTCCCTTTGCCCTTTTTCTTGAAACTAGTGGTTTTGCTAACCATCAACACTTGATGCTCCTTCTTGATTTCTACCTCTGCAGCTTTCAGCATTGCGAAGAGCTCGGGAATAGTCTTGTTCATCCCTTGCATATTATAGTTCATCACGAAGCTCTTGTAGCTTGGTGGAAGTGATTGGAGAATTCTGTCAATGACGCAATCATCTGGAAGATTAACTCCCATCTGAATCAAGTGATTATTATACCCAGACATTTTGAGTATATGCTCACTGACAGAATTATTTTCCTCCATCTTGCAGCTATAGAACTTATTGGAGACTTCATATCTCTCAATTCGGGCATTTGCTTGAAATATCAACTTCAACTCCTGGAACATCTCATATGCTCCATGACGTTCAAAACGTCGTTGAAGTCCCGATTCTAAGCCGTAAAGCATGGCACACTGAACTATTGAGTAGTCATCAGCTTTGCTCTGCCAGACGTTCATAACATCTGGCGTTGCTCCAGCAGTAGGCCTGGCACCCAGCGGTGCTTCCAGGACGTAATTCTTCTGTGCAGCAATGAGGATAATCCTCAAGTTACGGACCCAGTCCGTGTAATTGCTACCATCATCTTTCAACTTTGCTTTCTCAAGGAACGCATTAAAATTCAACGGAACAACAGCACGAGCCATCTATCTACAATCAACATAAACAAGCAAGATACTATCAGGTACTAAGTTCATGATAAGTTTAAGTTCAGTTTAATCAAATTACTTAAGAACTCCCACTTAGATGGACATCCCTCTAATCCTCTAAGTGATCACGTGATCCAAATCAACTAAACCATAACCGATCATCACGTGAGATGGAGTAGTTTTCAATGGTGAACATCGTTATGTTGATCATATCTACTATATGATTCACGCTCGACCTTTCGGTCTCCGTGTTCCGAGGCCATATCTGTATATGCTTGGCTCGTCAAGTATAACCTGAGTATTCTGCGTGTGCAACTGTTTTGCACCCGTTGTATTTGGATGTAGAGCTTATCACACCCGATCATCACGTGGTGTCTGGGCACGACGAACTTTGGCAACGGTGCATACTCAGGGAGAACACTTCTTGATAATTTAGTGAGAGATCATCTTATAATGCTACCGTCAATCAAAGCAAGATAAGATGCATAAAAGATAAACATCACATGCAATCAATATAAGTGATATGATATGGCCATCATCATCTTGTGCTTGTGATCTCCATCTCCGAAGCACCGTCATGATCACCATCATCACCGGCGTGACACCTTGATCTCCATCGTAGCATCGTTGTCGTCTCGCCAATCTTATGCTTCCACGACTATCACTACCGCTTAGTAATAAAGTAAAGCATTACATCGCGATTGCATTGCATACAATAAAGCGACAACCATATGGCTCCTGCCAGTTGCCGATAACTTGGTTACAAAACATGATCATCTCATACAATAAAATCAGCATCATGCCTTGACCATATCACATCACAACATACCCTGCAAAAACAAGTTAGACGTCCTCTACTTTGTTGTTGCAAGTTTTACGTGGCTGCTACGGGCTTAAGTAAGAACTCATCTCACCTACGCATCAAAACCACAACGATAGTTCGTCAAATAGACTCTGTTTTAACCTTCTCAAGGACCGGGCGTAGCCACACTTGGTTCAACTAAAGTTGGAGAGACAGTCTTCCGCAAGCCATCTATGTGCAAAGCACGTCGAGGGAACCGGTCTCGCGTAAGAGTACGTGTAAGGTTGGTCCGGATCGTCTCGTCCAACAATACCGCCGAACCAAAGTATGACATGCTGGTAGGCAGTATGACTTGTATCGCCCACAACTCACTTGTGTTCTACTCGTGCAAATAACATCAAACCATAAAAACCTCGGCTCTGATACCACTGTTGGGAAACGTAGTAATTTCAAAAAAAATCCTACGCACACGCAAGATCATGGTGATGCATAGCAACGAGAGGGGAGAGTGTTGTCTACGTACCAACGCAGACCGACTGCGGAAGCGATCACACAACGTAGAGGAAGTAGTCGTACGTCTTCCCGATCCGACCGATCCAAGCACCGTTACTCCAGCACCTCCGAGTTCTTAGCACACGTTCAGCTCGATGACGATCCCCGAGCTCCGATCCAGCAAAGCTTCGGGGAGGAGTTTCATCAGCACGACGGCGTGGTGACGATCTTGATGTACTACCGACGCAGGGCTTCGCCTAAGCACTACAACGGTATGATCGAGGTGGAATTTGGTGGCAGGGGGCACCGCACACGGCTAAGGAACGATCTCAAGGATCAACTTGTGTGTCTAGAGGTGCCCCCTGCCCCCGTATATAAAGGATGAGAGGGGGAGGGCTGGCGGGCCAAGAGGAGGGAGGCGCAGGAGGAGTCCTACTCCTACCGGGAGTAGGACTCCCCCCTCCAATCCTAGTCCAACTAGGATTCCCAAGGGGGAAAGGGAGAGAGGGGGGCCGGCCACCTTCTCCTAGTCCTAATAGGACTAGAGAGAGGGGGGAGGCGCGCAGCCCTATGTGGGCAGCCCTTTCACCTTTCCACTAAGGCCCATGTTGGCCCATTTGGCTCCCGGGGGGTTCCGGTAACCCTCCCGGTAATCCGGTAAAATCCCGATTTCACCCGGAACACTTCCGATGTCCAAACATAGGCTTCCAATATATCAATCTTTACGTCTCGACCATTTCGAGACTCCTCGTCATGTCCGTGATCACATCCGGGACTCCGAACTACCTTCGGTACATCAAAATGCATAAACTCATAATAACTGTCATCGTAACGTTAAGCGTGCGGACCCTACGGTTCGAGAACAATGTAGACATGACCGAGACACGTCTCCGGTCAATAACCAATAGCGGGACCTGGATGCCCATATTGGCTCCTACATATTCTACGAAGATCTTTATCGGTCAGACCGCATAACAACATACGTTGTTCCCTTTGTCATCGGTATGTTACTTGCCCGAGATTCGATCGTCGGTATCCAATACCTAGTTCAATCTCGTTACTGGCAAGTCTCTTTACTCGTTCCGTAATACATCATCTCACAACTAACATCTTAGTTATAATGCTTGCAAGGCTTATGTGATGTGTATTACCGAGAGGGCCCAGAGATACCTCTCCGACAATCGGAGTGACAAACCCTAATCTCGAAATACGCCAACCCAACATTTACCATTGGAGACACCTGTAGTACTCCTTTATAATCACCCAGTTACGTTGTGACGTTTGGTAGTACCCAAAGTGTTCCTCCGGTAAACGGGAGTTGCATAATCTCATAGTTATAGGAACATGTATAAGTCATGAAGAAAGCAATAGCAACATACTAAACGATCGGGTGCTAAGCTAATGGAATGGGTCATGTCAATCAGATCATTCAACTAATGATGTGACCTCGTTAATCAAATAACAACTCTTTGTTCATGGTTAGGAAACATAACCATCTTTGATACGAGCTAGTCAAGTAGAGGCATACTAGTGACACTCTGTTTGTCTATGTATTCACACATGTATTATGTTTCCGGTTAATACAATTCTAGCATGAATAATAAACATTTATCATGATATAAGGAAATAAATAATAACTTTATTATTGCCTCTAGGGCATATTTCCTTCACTTACATGAAACTACTCTTCTTGTCTATCCTGCATCAATCACTTATGATGGGACACCTTTAAGTTGGTAGTGTGATATTGGTTTGCGTCTTGAATATGATTTATAGCATGTATTGCTTCTAGTTTGATGAACGCCACCTATGACGAGACAGTTTTAACTTGGCAGAGTGATATTGATTGCACCTTCAATATGGTGTCTTGCAGTGTTTCTAATTGGTTGAAGTGCCTTCTGCTTAGTTACCACATCATAGGTGTGAATATGTCAAGCCGTCCATTTTTTAATACATATTCCATCCTCGTATCATGACTTTGCCTTTCATCAGAGTAGTGTTCGTCAGTATCATGCATGAATGAGTTCTGAAGAGCGAATGCTATTCCTTTTTCTTGTCGGTATGACCTCACAATGCAAAATCAAGAAAGCTGAAGGAAATTGGCAAGGCATTGGATGATGGTGGTCCTTCCGAGCAACTGAAACAAAGGTTCTCTACAGATTCTACTCTGCCATCCTCCCAACAAGATGCGCAAGACAACGCAAGGCTAGACAGTCAACGTAGCTGTGTAGATGATGAGCACATCTCCCCTACTCCACCATCACAGGTGCTTGCTCTAACTTGGCACTATTATATGTGGTTGCATGTTGCGTATGATGTCTAGCTTGTATTGCTTCTAACTTTGTTGAATTGCACCTGCTTACTTTACACATAATTCCTGTGAATATGGCATGTGTTTTTGTTTCTACATCAGACTACTATTCTTGCATATCCCGCATCAGTCACTTATGATAAGGCACCTTTAAGTCGCCACTGTGATATTGGTTGTGTCTTGCATATGATCTCTAGCATGTACTGCTTCTAATTTGTTGAAACGCCATACAGTTTGAACTTGGCCAAGTGATATTGGTTGCATCTTTCATATGGTGTCTAGCTTGCAGTGCTTCTAATTTGTTGAAATGCCTTCTGCTTAGTTACCACATCATAGGTGTGAATATGTCACACCATCCTATTTTTCATACATATTCCATCCTCGCATCATGTGTTTGCCTTTCATCCGAGTAGTGTTCATCAGTATCATGCATGAATGAGTTCCGAAGAGCGAATTTTATTCCTTTTTCTTATTGGTTTGACTTCATAATGCAAAATCATTACAACTGAAGGAAATTAGTCTGGCAGTGGATGATGGTGGTCCTTCGGAGCAACTCAAACAGGGGGTCTCTACAGATTCTACTCCGCCATCCTCCCAACAAGATTCGCAAGACAACACAAGGCTGGACAGTCAACGTAGCT
This sequence comes from Triticum aestivum, assembly GCF_018294505.1. Classification (NCBI taxonomy): domain Eukaryota; kingdom Viridiplantae; phylum Streptophyta; class Magnoliopsida; order Poales; family Poaceae; genus Triticum; species Triticum aestivum. The sequence continues at coordinate 37,337,360 of NC_057809.1, forward strand.
GTGTAGATGATGAGCACATCTCCCCTACTCCACCATCACAGGTGCTTGCTCTAACTTGACACTATTATATGTGGTTGCATGTTGCGTATGATGTCTAGCTTGTATTGCTTCTAACTTGAATTGCATCTACTTACTTTACACATAATGCCTGTGAATATGACACGTGTTTCTGTTTCTAGAACATACATGTACATGATGAGCACATCTTCCCTACTCCACCATCACAGGTGCTTGCTCTTACTTGGAACTGTTATATGTGGTTGCGTTTTCCGTATGATGTCTAGTTTGTATTCCTTCTGATTATGTTGAATTGCATCTGCGTAGCTTACAACTTATACCTGCAACGATCACTTACCCATAAGACACATTTAACTTGGGACTATGATGTAGGTTGCATCTTGCATTCTCTTCTAGCTTGTACTGCTTCTAATTTCTTGAAATGGCACTTACAACGAGACACTTTTTACCTGATAGAGTGATATTGGTTGCATGTTCATATGGTGCCCAGCTGTCATTTCTTCTAATTTTGTTGAAATGCCTTCCGCTTACTATTTTTTCATACATATTCCATCCTCCTATCGTACGTGTGAATATGAAACGCTGTCTTTTTTGTATATATTCCATCCTCCTATCCTGCGATTGCCTTACATCAAAGTAGTGTTCATTTGTATCATGCATCAACCAGTTATGCAGAGCTAATTTTATTCATCTTCTTGTGGTTTTGACTTCATAAGGCAATATCAGAAAATAGGAAGGAAAAGAGTAAGTTAGGGGATGTTGGTGGTCCTCCGCACCGACGCAAATAGAGACTCTCTAGATTTGCCACTGCTACTGCTAATGAAGTTGAAGTCCCAAGTCTACATGATGAGTTCATCTCCCGTACTCCACCATCGCAGGTGCTTGCTCTAAGTTGACAGTGTGATAATTGGTTTCATGTTGCATATGTTGTCTAGCCTGTATTTCTTCTATTTTGATTAAATTGCACCTGCTGAGTTTATACGTTATACATGTGCATATGACATGGCTTTCTGTGTCTAGAATACACTGCATCTATCTATCATACCATGTTCTTACATCAAAGTACTGCTGTTGTGTATCCCGCATCAGTCACTCATGATTGGACGCTTTTAACATGGCGGTTTGATAGTGGTTGCATCTTGCATTGATTTCTATGTTGTACTGCTTCTAATTTTTCGAATTGCCACTTATGACAAGACACTTTTAACTTGGCAGAGTAATATTGGTTGCATCTTTCATATGGTGTCTAGCTTGCATTACTTCTATTTTCTTGAAAATCCTTCTGCTTAGTTTGCACATCGTAGCTGTGAATATGTCATGCCGTCCTGTTTTTCTTACATATTCCATCCTCATATGGTTGTCTTACATCAAAGTATTTCTTGTCTGTATCATGCATCAATGAGTTCTGAAGAGTGATTTTATTCTTTTGTGTTGTGGGTACAACTTGACATGGCAAAGTCAAAAAAGAGCAAGGAAAATAATATAGTAGGGAGTGCTGTTACTCGTCGGGTGAAATGGAAAAGGTTCTGCCGTCGAGATTCTACTGGTACTTATAGTGCAGTAGAAGGTCCAAGTCCACCAGCTAAATCTCAACCAGTATCACCTGCTCCACCAGCTGCAGCATCCGCTTCAACTGTACCAGCATCTCAACCAGTTACTCGTTCGTTTGCTCTGGAACTGGCCAGTTCCCAAGCTGCCTTCACACCTAACACTACTTCCGAAGCACTGCTGACACAACAGGACTTGGCAAGATCAGATGAACCTCATGAGCATCAACACCAAGACGGTACCTGACCGAGTGAAGTTGTAGTTGCATGCTCCTTTATATGTACTCTCACAGTTTGATGTACACTAACACTTTCCATATTCGTTGTTGAACTAGCACCACGGCGCAAGCGGAAACAGACATCAGGGATAATGCTTGACAGATTAACAAAATCTAAAGGAGGAAGAATGGAGATCCATTTGGAGGCAGGTTTAAAAAGGCCACGTGATGCTACAGAGTCAGCCAAGTTAGTATCAGAGGCAGCCGTTGCCGTTAGGTGTCATGCACGTATCCTCCCAACGTGGATCCAGTACAGGAATGAGAAAGACAATACCCAGTTTAACACCTTCCTTGACCATTTATCCGTAAGTAATGTTATTCATCGCAATTAGTAATATTGTCTTGCTCTGTCCCATACTTTCTAGCTTCCTCCTAATAAGACTCACATTCTTTTTTCAACAGATGAGGTTCAAGTTGGATCCGAAAGATGATGCAACTAAACAAGCATGCACTCATGTTTTTCAGTCTGCTCTGCGACAGTATCGGTACCACCTTAGAAAATCTCACTTTGAAGGCAAGGCTAACAATGAAATCGCCCAAACATCTCCAGTGGAATATATTACAGATGAAGACTGGACAACCCTCGTTAAACACTGGTCTGATCCAAAGTATCAGGTAGGCTATATGTATTTGATCAGACCACATATTGAACTTGTATTTATGTATGTGCCTTACAAGTGTATCTTCTTCTAGGCTAACTGTTTGAAGAACAAAACCAACCGTTCTAAAGTGAAATTCCAACAGACAATAGGATATCGTAGCTATATTGCACACTGCGAGGCTCTTGTAAATAGCTGCTACTTCCTTCTTCTTTTTGTGCCATATTATCGTATCTATATTGACTTGTTCCAAATACAGAGGAAAGCCCGTGCGGACCAAAAAGAACCTGAACCGAATGCAGTGCAAATCTTCAAGGATTGCCACACCAGCAAGATGAAGGGCATGAGCACACCAGTTCAAGCCGCTGTTGTAAGTCCTTACTCCTCCTGCCTTGAACTGATTGGTACTGTGATGTGTTCATTTAACTACTTGGTTTGCAGCCAATGTCAGTTACTCTGTTCACTTTTATTCACAGTTGTCTTAACGTATCATTTCACCTTACATGGTTTAAAAGAGATGAAGGATATTCTTTTGGTCTTGATCTGTAATCTAGTTGTTATGTTCACGTGCGCACACAATGATAAAATAGCCAGTTTGTTTTATATCTGTTTGCCCATGATATGAATGATGTCATACTATGTTCATCCTACTTTAAACCATGTCTCTTTATCCTTAGATGTCAACGAATGTGAGGAAATAGACAATACAGTAGGCATGCTACATGGACATATGTTCCGAAAGTGATTTTATTATGTAGTTGGCACTACAATACATGCTAATGTATTACAGTAGTTCACCAAAATAAGTTATGTATAAACGTTTAACCTACTTTGTTTGTTTTTGTCTCATTAGTAACTTATCTGGTACACTAATCTACAAGTTCAAACTTTCAGGAAGCTATGGAACAAATGATTGAACAGCCACAACCACCTGAAGGTGACGAGGCTACTACAGGCACAATGTCACCTCTTGCTGCAGTGCGTCAGTATCTCTCCACTAACAGTGCAAAAAGCACCTTCCTGCGTAATTCTGGGTTGGTTGTCAAGGTAACCTCGTCCAAATCGCCTACTGAACAAAATCTTCCTGCTAGACAGAGTGATATATCCATGCTCCAGACACAAGTCCAATCCCTAATGGACGTTGTTTCGGAAACAAGAATAGTGGTTGAGAAATGTCGTCAAGATATAAATGGTTTTGAAACCATACTATCAGACATTCGCTTCGTTGTTCAAGAGCAATGGCGGAAAAAAGGTAGAGATCGTGCTACTCCATCAGATTCTACACCCTTAAACATTAGCACTCAGGTCAAATGATATGTGCTTCTATACATATGATGGTGCTTTTATCTGGAAGGACTGTAAACTTTATGCCAACAGGCCTTTTGTTGTACGGTTGGAATTTATTTTGTTGTGATACAACATTTATAATGCTGCCTCAGGCTGCAGTAATTACGACGATATTTTTGTATAGTGTAGGTTTATCTTAGCAATGTATTCGACCGAAAGCTTCGTAGGAGCCCAACATGCCAACATTCGTCGGGCCCATTTCAATTGGGATAAAAACGATTACGGGCCGAAATTGGCATGTATCCCACTAAAAATATCTGGGCCTAAATCAGCATAAGCTTTCATATTTTTCTGGTAGGCCTGTGCCCATAGTGGGCCTTTAACAAGCCTAAACATAATTTGGGCCCTCAGTAAAAATAGGCCGTCTACAGGTGTAAATATCTCGAGCCCATAAAAACATGGGCCTTTAATAGACCGAAAGTGAGATTGGGCCCTGATTGTGCCAAATAACCCACTGGACTTAGCAGGCCGAAATGGTGGCCCATTTACGATGCGGATCTTTGACAGGACGAAACTCGGACGGGCCATAAATGCGCCGACCTAATACATGGGCCTTTAACAGGCCCGAATTTCGGTCGGGCTAGATTATCGTCATTTTTATATGGGCCGTTAATGGCCCGATATGACGTTGGGCCACATATGGCCCATGGTTTATGTCCGGCGTTAACAGTACGAAAATGACAACAGGCCGAAAGTGGCCCAAAGCTATAGTGGGCCTCTAACAGGCCGAATGTTAGACATGGCCGAATATGACCCAAATCCTTCACGGTCGTTTATGGGCTGAAAGTTTTGATGGCCTGTAAATGGGCCCAAATGAAGCTGGACCTTTAACAGGCCAGAAATACACCGGGCCATAATCCAGCCCAGTTACTTAGCGGACTATTAACGGGCCAGAAGTGACCATGGGCCATGTTTATGACAAGTTTAGGACAGGCCGTTGACGGGCCGATTTGACAGAGAATGTTGGGCCTTTAGCTAGGCCGGCCCATTATGGTCTGCAGAATCTTGTGGGCCTTTAGCTGGGCCGGTCCATTGTGGTCCGCAAAATCTTGTGGGCCTTTAGCTAGGCCGGCCCATTATGGTCTGCAAAATTGTGTGGGCCTTTAGCTGGGCCGGCCCATTATGGTCTGCTAAATTTTGTGGGCCTTTAGCTGGGTCGGCCCATTATGGTCTGCTAAATCTTATGGGCCTTTGGTTGGGCTGGCCCATTTAAACTTTGTGGGCCGGTCCACGTGTCAACATATCATAGGCCCATCTCGACCGTTGGATGAGTGACACCTGTGCCAATGCGGAGCTGACGCGTGGATCCGTCAGCCAATGAGAATTTTACACGTGGAAAATCGGCATTGGTCGTGGCTGTTAACGGGTTATCGGATCCAAAATCCGACCCGATAGCTTAACGGCGTTCCGTTACGGTGGATGCCACGTGTCGGTCACCCTTGACGAAAGCACTTCTGTAACGCGCGATTTATCGTCATGGAAGTGGACACTTCCGTGATGATAATTTTGGCAATGTCATGGAACACTTCTACGACAGCACATGTATGACTATCTTGATTCTGTCATAAATTTTTCATGGATGTAAATGCATGAGAGAAAACGCGACCTACTGTGACAAACATGTATCATCACGGAAGTGTATTTTTTGTAGTGTTTACCCCAAGTCATGGGTCAAAGTAACTCAACAAAGATGCAAATACATCAAATGCTTAAACGAAAAATGGTAACCCCATTTTGAGCTTAAACAATGAGTATGACCTACGATCAAGTGTTCTCACTTGACTCCTTAGTCAATATACTCTAACATAGGTGACTTTTTCACCGACCAATTCTAGATGAAGTTCTCTAGTGTTTCTCTGTATTCTTGCATTTGTCTCTTTCATTTTTGTTTCCCTTCATCTAGATTTCTTTTTCTTTGTTTTGTTCTGCATTCCTTGCATCCAATACATTGCAAATCCTTCAGTTATTCATTGCAAATCTTTGTGAGATCTTATTTGCCTAGTGAGCTGAGGTGACAAATGTTCTCTCTGTGTTGAACTCGGTCACACCGGTCTATAGCTTTTGGTCAAACCAAACCATTTCGGTGCCACAGAAGAATACAACTCGGTGTTACCGATTTCACTATAGAGAAGATAGTTTAGCACTTGTATCCTGCTTTTTTACTCCAGCTCCACTCAATGATTCTTGTCCTGTACCAGCATCACACTCTAAATGCTCCTTTGCTCTGTGACTCAAGGACCAAACCTATTTGACTCACAATCCAGAAGATCCCTTCTTAGAAATTGATGTCAAGTGGGGAGAGGGAGATCACATCAAAGCTTACTCACTTAAAAGGGGGAGAGTACTTCAAAGGGGGAGAATGCTTAATCAATTCAACGGAGAGAGACCCCAGATGCTTGGTATTCAAGAGGAGAGAAGTCACATGCCTTTAAGAGGGGAAAGGCATGCTAGTTTGTCTTACGTTTCTGTGCTCTGATCTGTTTTGCTCTGATTTTCTGTTCCATATATTCTCCCATTATCAAATATAAGATTCAGGGGGAGAGAGGCATCTAAGGGAAGGAAATCTTGAATTCATTGCATATCTTTCTCCTTGGGACATGTCTATATCCAATGGGAGTACCCAGTACTCATTCTCTACATGTCATGCCAGTCTTGGTACTCTTGTGGTTTGCCGTTTGCTATGTTTAGTAGATATATCTGTGTTATCTAACCTTGTTTACTCGGGTTCATCTCTTCCTAAGCCAGCTTAAGACCACAAGGTAAGTATATGCATCTCACCCATTTGCATGATGATCTCTTGCTGATGTACATATTGTTTGCAAGAAGGACTCATGAACATGAAGGTACAATTCCTATATCCACATCATTTGCTCTAATGCATATAGCCAAGATACATGTAACCCATTGCTTGCTCTATCATGATTACGCATTCACATGCTCTCATATTCCATAGTTACATGGATGCATACATATAGGGGGAGCCTATGTATGTTACATGTACTTCCAAATCTTTACTTGCTATTCCCTATATCTTTATCTAAAGCTTTGATGTATGTTGTCACCAATTACCAAAAAGGGGGAGATTTAAAGCACAAGTGCTCCCTAGGTGGTTTTGGTAATTAATGTCAACATATCTCTTGTTGGACTAATGTTTTTATCTATTATATTTCAGATAAGTTCAACAAATGGAGTGGCGTGGACAAGAGGATGTGGAACCCCTTCAAGATGCTAAGGAAAAAAGGATTGGCTCAATCTCAAAAGCTCAATGCTCTACATTTTCAGTTTAGTGATCCAAGATCACATTGAATCCTTAGGAAAGCCAATACTATTAAAAGGGGATGAGGTGTTGCTTAATGGCTTGCTTGCTCAAAGTGCTTAGTGATTGATGACCCACAAGTATGGGGGGATCTATCATAGTCCTTTTGATAAGTAAGAGTGTCGAACCCAACGAGGAGCAGAAGGAAATGATAAGGGTTTTCAGCAAGATATTCTGTGCAAGCACTGAAATTATAGGTAACAGATAGTTTTTTGATAAGATAATTTGTAACGAGCAACAAGTAACAAAAGTAAATAAAGTGCAGCAAGGTGGCCCAATCCTTTTTGTAGCAAAGTACAAGCCTGGACAAACTCTTATATAGAAGAAAGTGCTCCTGAGGACACATGGGAATTATCGTCAAGCTAGTTTTCACCACGTTCATATGATTCGCGTTCGGTACTTTGATAATTTGATATGTGGGTGGACCGTTGCTTGGGTGCTTCCCTTACTTGGAAAAACATCCCACTTATGATTAACCTCTATTGCAAGCATCTGCAACTACAACAAAAGTATTAAGGTAAACCTAACCATAGCATGAAACATATGGATCCAAATCAGCCCCTTATGAAGCAACGCATAAAATAGGGTTTAAGCTTCTGTCACTCTAGCAACCCATCATCTATTTATTACTTCCCAATGCCTTCCTCTAGGCCCAAATAATGGTGAAGTGTCATGTAGTCGATGTTCAAATAACATCATTAGAGGAGAGACAACATACATCTCATCAAAATATCGAACGAATACCAAATTCACATGACTACTAATTGTTGGGGAATGTAGTAATTTCAAAAAATTTCCTACGCACACACAAGATCATGGTGATGCATAGCAACGAGAGGGGAGAGTGTTGTTCACGTACCCTCGTAGACCGAAAGCGGAAGTGTTAGCACAACGCGGTTGATGTAGTCGTGCATCTTCAGGATCCGACCGATCAAGTAACGAACGCATGGCACCTTTGAGTTCAGCACACGTTCAGCCCGATGACGTCCCTCGAGCTCCGATCTAGCCGAGTGTTGAGGGAGAGTTTTGCCAGCACGACGGTGTGGTGACGACGACGATGTTCTACCGATGCAGGGCTTCGCCTAAGCACCACTACAATATTATTGAGGTGGAATATGGTGGAGGGGGGCACTGCACACGGCTAAAAGATCAATTGATCAATTGTTGTGTCTCTAGGGTGCCCCCTGCCCCCGTATATAAAGGAGCAAGGGGGTGCGGCCGGCCAGGAGAGGGGGCGCACCAGGAGGAGTCCTACTCCCACCGGGAGTAGGACTCCCTCCCTTTCCCTAGTTGGATTAGGACTTGGGGGGGGAAGAGGTGGAGGAGAAGAAGGTAAGGGGGGGCGCCGCCCCCCTCTCCTTGTCCTATTCGGACTAGGGGGAGGGGCGTGCGGCCCTTGCCCTGGCCGCCTCTCCTCTCTTCCACTAAGGCTCACTATGGCCCATTAACCTCCCGTGGGGGGGGGGTCCGGTAACCTCCTGGTACTCCGGTAAAATCCCGATTTCACCCGGAACACTTCCGATATCCAAACATAGGCTTCCAATATATCAATCTTCATGTCTCGACCATTTCAAGACTCCTCGTCATGTCTGTGATCACATCCGGGACTCCGAACAACCTTCGGTACATCAAAACATATAAATTCATAATATAACTGTCATCGAAACGTTAAGCGTGCGGACCATACGGGTTCGAGATTTATGTAGACATGACCGAGACACGTCTCCGGTCAATAACCAATAGAGGAACCTGGATGCTCATATTGGCTCCCACATATTCTAGGAAGATCTTTATCGATCAGACCGCATAACAACATACGTTGTCCCCTTTGTCATCGGTATGTTACTTGCCCGAGATTCGATCGTTGGTATCTGAATACCTAGTTCAATCTCGTTACCGGCAAGTCTCTTTACTCCTTCCATAATACATCATCCCACAACTAACTCATTAATTGCAATGCTTGCAAGGCTTAAGTGATGTGCATTACCGAGAGGGCCTAGAGATACCTCTCCGACAAACGGAGTGACTAATCCTAATCTCGAAATACGCCAACCCAACAATTATCTTCGGAGACACCTGTAGAGCACCTTTATAATCACCTAGTTACGTTGTCACGTTTGGTAGCACACAAAGTGTTCCTCCGGTAAACGGGAGTTGCATAATCTCATAGTCATAGGAACATGTATAAGTCATGAAGAAAGCAATAGCAACATACTAAACGATCGAGTGCTAGGCTAACGGAATGGGTCAAGTCAATCACATCATTCTACTAATGATGTGATCCCGTTAATCAAATGACAACTCATGTCTATGGTTAGGAAACATAATCATCTTTGATCAACGAGCTAGTCAAGTAGAGGCATACTAGTGACACTCTGTTTGTCTATGTATTCACACATGTATTATGTTTCCGGTTAATACAATTCTAGCATGAATAATAAACATTTATCATGATATAAGGAAATAAATAATAACTTTATTATTGCCTCTAGGGCATATTTCCTTCAGTCTCCCACTTGCATTAGAGTCAATAATCTAGTTCACATCGCCATGTGATTTAATACCAATAGTTCACATCACCATGTGATTAACACCCATAGTTCACATCGACATGTGACCAACACCCAAAGGGTTTACTAGAGTCAATAATCTAGTTCACATTGCTATGTGATTAACACCCAAAAGTACTAAGGTGTGATCATGTTTTGCTTGTGAGAGAAGTTTAGTCAACGGGTCTGCAACGTTCAGATCCGTAAGTATTTTGCAAATTTCTATGTCAACAATGCTCTGCACGGAGCTACTCTAGCTAATTGCTCCCACTTTCAATATGTATTCAGATTGAGATTTAGAGTCATCTGGATCAGTGTCAAAATTTGCATCAATGTAACCCTTTATGACGAACCTTTTTGTCACCTCCATAATCGAGAAACATATCCTTATTCCACTAAGGATAATTTTGACCGTTGTCCAGTGATCTACTCCTAGATCACTATTGTACTCCCTTGCCAAAAACAGTGTAGGGTATATAATAGATCTGGTACACAACATGGCATATTTTATAGAACCTATGGCCAAGGCATAGGAAATGACTTTCATTCTCTTTCTATCTTCTGCCGTGGTCGGGCTTTGAGTCTTACCCAGTTTCACACCTTGTAATACAGGCAAGAACTCTTTCTTTGACTGTTCCATTTTGAACTACTTCAAAATCTTGTCAAGGTATGTACTCATTGAAAAACTTATCAAGCGTCTTGATCTATCTCTATAGATCTTGATGCTCAATATGTAAGCAGCTTCACCGAGGTCTTTCTTTGAAAAACTCCTTTCAAACACTCCTTTATGCTTTGCAGAATAATTGTACATTATCTCCGATCAACAATATGTCATTCACATATACTTATCAGAAATGTTGTAGTGCTCCCACTCACTTTCTTGTAAATACAGGCTTCACCGCAAGTCTGTATAAAACTATATGCTTTGATCAGCATATCAAAGCGTATATTCCAACTCCGAGATGCCTGCACCAGTCCATAGATGGATCGCTGGAGCTTGCATATTTTATTAGCACCTTTAGGATTGACAAAACTTCCTTGTTGCATCATATACAACTCTTCTTTAATAAATCCATTATGGAATGTAGTTTTGTTTATCCATTTGCCAGATTTCATAAAATGTGGCAATTGCTAACATGATTCGGATAGACTTAAGCATAGATACGAGTGAGAAACTCTCATCGTAATCAACACCTTGAACTTGTCGAAAACCTTTTGCGACAATTCTAGCTTTGTAGATAGGAACACTACTATCAGCGTCTGTCTTCTTCTTGAAGATCCATTTAATCTCAATGGCTCGCCGATCTTTGGGCAAGTCAATCAAAATTCATACTTTGTTCTTATACATGGATCTCATCTCAGATTTCATGGCCTCAAGCCATTTCGTGGAATCTGGGCTCATCATCGCTTCCTCATAGTTCGTAGATTCGTCATGGTCAAGTAACATGACCTCCAGAACAGGATTACCGTACCACTCTGGTGCGGATCTCACTCTGGTTTACCTACAAGGTTCGGTAGTAACTTGATCTAAAGTTACATGATCATCACCATTAGCTTCCTCACTAATTGGTGTAGTAGTCACAGGAACAGATTTCTGTGATGAACTACTTTCCAATAAGGGAGCAGGTACATTTACCTCATCAAGTTCTACTTTCCTCCCACTCACTTCTTTCGAGAGAAACTCCTTCTCTAAAAAGGATCCATTCTTAGCTACGAATGTCTTGCCTTCGGATCTGTGATAGAAGGTGTATCCAATAGTTTCCTTTGGATATCCTATGAAGACACATTTCTCCGATTTGGGTTTGAGCTTATCAGGTTGAAACTTTTTCACATAAGCATTGCAACCTCAAACTTTAAGAAACGATAGCTTAGGTTTCTTGCCAAACCATAGTTCATACAGTGTCGTCTCAACGGATTTTAGATGGTGCCCTATTTAACGTGAATGTAGCTGTCTCTAATGCATAACCCCAAAATGATAGTGGTAAATTGGTAAGAGACATCATAGATTGCACCATATCTAATAAAGAATGGTTACGATGTTCGGACACACCATTACACTATGGTGTTCCAAGTGGTGTGAGTAGTGAAACTATTTCACATTGTTTTAACTGAAGGCCAAACTCGTAACTCAAATATTTTACTTCTACGATCATATCGTAGAAACTTTTATTTTTGTTACCATGATTCTCCACTTCACTATGAAATTCTTTGAACTTTTCAAATGTTTTAGACTTGTGTTTCATCAAGTAGATATACTCATATCTTCTCAAATCATTTGTGAAGATCAGAAAATAATGATACTTGCCGCGAGCCTCAATATTCATCGGACCACATACATCAGTATGTATGATTTCCAACAAATCTGTTGCTCGCTCCATTGTTCTGGAGAACAGAGTCTTAGTCATCTTCCCATGAGGCATGGTTCGCAAGCATCAACTGATTCATAATCAAGTGATTCGAAAAGCCCATGAGCATGGATTTTCTTCATGCGCTTTACACCAACATGACCTAAACGGCAGTGCCACAAATAAGTTGCACTATCATTATAAACTTTGCATCTTTTGGCTTCAATATTATGAAAATGTGTGTCACCACGATCGAGATCCAACAAACCATTTTCATTGGGTGTATAACCATAGAAGGTTTTATTCATGTAAACAGAACAACAATTATTCTCTAACTTACATGAATAACCGTATTGCAATAAACATGATCCAATCATATTCATGCTCAACACAAACACTAAATAACATTTATTTTAGGTTTAACACTAACCCCGAAAGTATAGGGAGTGTGCGATGATGATCATATCAATCTTGGAACCATTTCCAATACACACTGTCACTTCACCCTTAACTAGTATCTGTTCATTCTGCAACTCCCGTTTCGAGTTACTATTCTTAGCAACTGAACTAGTATCAAATACCGAGGGGTTTCTATAAACACTAGTAAAGTACACATCAATAACATGTATATCAAATATACCTATGTTCACTTTGCCATCCTTCTTATCCGCCAATTACTTGGGGTAGTTCCGCTTCCAATGACCAGTCCCTTTGCAGTAGAAGCACTCAGTTTCAGGCTTAGGTCCAGACTTGGGTTTTTTCACTTGAGAAGCAACTTCCTTGCCGTTCTTCTTGAAGTTCCCCTTTCCCTTTGTCCCTTTACTTGAAACTAGTGGTTTTGTTTACCATCAACACTTGATGCTTTTCTTGATTTCTACCTTCGTCGATTTCAGCATCACGAAGAGCTTGGGAATCATTTCTATTATCCCTTGCATATTATAGTTCATCACGAAGTTCTACTAACATGGTGATGGTGACTAGAGAATTATGTCAATCACTATTTTATCTGGAAGATTAATTCCCACTTGATTCAAGCGATTGTAGTACCCAGACAATCGGAGCACATGCTCACTGCTTGAGCTATTCTCCTCCATCTTTTAGCTATAGAACTTTTGGAGACTTCATATCTCCCAACTCGGGTATTTTCTTGAAATATTAACTTCAACTCCTGGAACATCTCATATGGTCCATGACGTTCAAAACGTGTTTGAAGTCCCGATTCTAAGCTATTTAAGCATAGTGCACTAAACTATCAAGTAGTCATCATATTGAGCTAGCCAAATGTTCATAACATCTGCAACTACTCCTGCAATAGGTTTTTCACCTATAGCGGTGCATCAAGGACATAATTCTTCTGTGCAGCAATGAGGATAAACCTCAGATCACGGATCCAATCCGCATCATTGCTACTGACATCTTTCAACTTAGTTTTCTCTAGAAACATATCAAAAATAAAATAGGGAGCTAAACGTGAGCTATTGATCTACAACATAGATATGCTAATACTACCAGGACTAAGTTCATGATAAATTTAAGTTCAGTTAATCATATTACTTAAGAATTCCCACTTGGATAGACATCCCTCTAATCCTCTAAGTGATCACGTGATCCATATCAACTAAACCATGTCCGATCATCACGTGAGATGGAATAGTTTCAACGATGAACATCACTATGTTGATCATATCTACTATATGATTCACGTTCGACCTTTCGGTCTCCGTGTTCCGAGGCCATATCTGTTATATGCTAGGCTCGTCAAGTTTAACCTGAGTATTCCGCGTGTGCAACTGTTTTGCACCCGTTGTATTTGAACGTAGAGCCTATCACACCCGATCATCACGTGGTGTCTCAGCATGAAGAACTTTCGCAACGGTGCATACTCAGGGAGAACACTTGTACCTTGATAATTAGTGAGAGATCATCTTATAAAGCTACCGTCGAACTAAGCAAAATAAGATGTATAAAAGATAAACATCACATGCAATCAAAATATGTGACATGATATGGCCATCATCATCTTGTGCCTTTGATCTCCATCTCCAAAGCATCGTCATGATTTCCATCGTCACCGGCATGACACCATGATCTCCATCATCTTGATCTATATCAATGTGTCATCACATGGTCGTCTCTCCAACTATTGCTCTTGCAACTATTGCTATCACATAGCGATAAAGTAAAACAATTATTTGGCGCTTGCATCTTATGCAATAAAGAGACAACCATAAGGCTTTTGCCAGTTGCCGATAACTTCAACAAAACATGATCATCTTATACAACAACTTATATCTCATCACGTCTTGACCATATCACAACACAACATGCCCTGCAAAAACAAGTTAGACGTCCTCTACTTTGTTGTTGCAAGTTTTACGTGGCTGCTACGGGCTTAGCAAGAACCATTCTTACCTACGCATCAAAACCAAAATGATAGTTTGTCAAGTTGGTGCTGTTTTAACCTTCACAAGGACCGGGCGTAGCCACACTCGGTTCAACTAAAGTTGGAGAAACTAACACCCACCAGCCACCTGTGTGCAAAGCAAGTCGGTAGAACCAGTCTCGCGTAAGCGTACGCGTAATGTTGGTCCGGGCCGCTTCATCCAACAATACCGCTGAACCAAAGTATGACATGCTGGTAAGCAGTATGACTTATATCAGCCACAACTCACTTGTGTTCCACTCGTGCATATGACATCTACGCATAAAACCTGGCTCTGATACCACTGTTGGGGAATGTAGTAATTTCAAAAAAAATCCTACGCACATGAAAGATCATGGTGATGCATAGCAACGAGAGGGGAGAGTGTTGTTCACGTACCCTCATAGACCGAAAGCGGAAGCGTTAGCATAACACGGTTGATGTAGTCATACGTCTTCACGATCTGACCGATCAAGTACCGAACGCACGGCACCTCCGAGTTCAGCACATGTTCAGCCCGATGACATCCCTCGAACTCCGATCCAACCGAGTGTTGACGGAGAGTTTCGTCAGCACGACGGCGTGGTGACGATGATGATGTTCTACCGACGCAGGGCTTCGCCTAAGCACCGCTACAGTATTATCAAGGTGGACTATGGTGGAGGGGGGCACCGCACATGGCTAAAAGATCAACTGATCAATTGTTGTGTCTCTAGGGTGCCCCCTACCCCCGTATATAAAGGAGCAAGGGGGGTGCGGCCGGCCAGGAGAGGGGGCGCGCCAGGAGGAGTCCTACTCCCACCAGGAGTAGGACTCCCTCCCTTTTCCTAGTTAGATTAGGACTTGGGGGGGAGGTGGAGGAGAAGAAGGAAAGGGGGGCGCCGCCCCCCTCTTCTTGTCCTATTCAGACTAGGGGGGAGGGGCGCGTGGCCCTTGCCCTGGCCGCCTCTCCTCTCTTCCACTAAGGCCCACTATGGCCCATTAACCACCGGGGGGGGGGGGGGTTCCGGTAACCTCCCGGTACTCTGGTAAAATCCCGATTTCACCCAGAACACTTCCAATATCCAAACATAGGCTTCCAATATATCAATCCTCATGTCTCGACCATTTCGAGACTCCTCGTCATGTTCGTGATCACATCCGGGACTCCGAACAACCTTCGGTACATCAAAAAAATATAAACTCATAATATAACTATCATCGAAACGTTAAGCGTGCGGACCCTACGGGTTCGAGAACTATGTAGACATGACCGACACACATCTCCGGTCAATAACCAATAGCAGAACCTGGATGCTCATATTGGCTCCCACATATTCTACAAAGATCTTTATCAGTCAGACCGTATAACAACATACGTTGTCCCCTTTGTCATCAGTATGTTACTTGCCCGAGATTCGATCGTCGGTATCTCAATAACTAGTTCAATCTCGTTACCGGCAAGTCTCTTTACTCGTTCCATAATACATCATCCCGCAACTAACTCATTAGTTGCAATGCTTGCAAGGCTTAAGTGATGTGCATTACCGAGAGGGCCCAGAGATACCTCTCCGACAATCAGAGTGACAAATCCTAATCTCGAAATACGCCAATCCAACAAGTACCTTCGGAGACACCTATAGAGCACCTTTATAATCACCCAGTTACGTTGTGACATTTGGTAGCACACAAAGTGTTCCTCCGGTAAACGGGAGTTGCATAATCTCATAGTCACAGGAACATGTATAAGTCATGAAGAAAGCAATAGCAACATACCAAACGATCGAGTGGTAAGCTAACGGAATGGGTCAAGTCAATCACATAATTCTCCTAATGATGTGATCCCGTTAATCAAATGACAACTCATGTCTATTGTTAGGAAACATAACCATCTTTGATCAATGAGCTAGTCAAGTAGAGGCATACTAGTGACACTCTGTTTGTCTATGTATTCACACATGTATTATGTTTCCGGTTAATGCCATTCTAGCATGAGTAATAAACATTTATCATGATATAAGGAAATAAATAATAACTTTATTATTGCCTCTAGGGCATATTTCCTTCACTAATATCAAGACTTCTCCCATGTCCTCAGGAACAAACGTAACTACTCACAAAGCATATTCATGTTCATAATCAGAGGGGTATTAATGTGCATATAGGATCTGAACATGTGATCTTACACCAAGTAAACCAACTAGCATCAACTACAAGGAGTAATCAACACTACTAGCAAGCCACAGGTACCAATCCCAGACATAGAGACAAGAATTGGATACAAGAGATGAACTAGGGTTTGAGAGGATATGGTGCTAGTGAAAATGTTGATGGAGATTGACCCCCTCCCGATGAGAGGATCGTTGGTGGTGATGATGGCGATGATTTCCCCCTCCTAGAGGGAAGTGTCCCCGGCAGAACAGCTCCGTCGGAGCCCTAGATTGGTTCCGCCTCGTGGCGGCGGAAAAAAACTCCATATAGCAGAAGATGGGCATCGGAGGGCCACCAGGGGCCCACGAGGCAGGGGGCACGCTCCCACCCTCGTGGCTGGTGACTGGCCCCCCTTTGGTACTTCTTGCACTCAGTATTTTTTATATATTCTGAAAATAACTTCTGTGAAGTTTCAGGACTTTTGGAGCTGTGCAGAATAGGTCTCTAATATTTGCTCCTTTTCCAGCCCAGAATCCGAGCTGCTGGCATTCTCCCTTTTTATGTAAACCTTGTAAAATAAGAGAGAATAGGCATAGGTATTGTGACATAATGTGTAATAACATCCCATAATGCAATAAATATCGATATAAAAGCATGATGCAAAATGGACGTATCAACTCCCGCAAGCTTAGACCTCGCTTGTCCTCAATCGAAAGCCGAAATCAAAAAATATGTCCACATGTTTGGAGATAGAGGTGTCGATAGAAATAAAATACGGACATGAGGGCATCATGATCATTCTTAGAACAACAGCTTATATAATTATTGTCATATGACCTCTTATGCTAGAGTAATAATTCAATCACAATTTCAAGTATGAATCGTAAAATTCATTGAATACTAACAAACTATAATCTCAGTCATTGGATCAATTGCAATTTATCATAACATAGAAAAGAGTCAATATAAGAGCTTTTCAGCAAGTCCACATACTCAACTATCATATAGTCTTTCACAATTGCTAACACTCACGCAATACTTATGGGTATGGAGTTTTAATTGGACATAAAGAAAGATAGGGGCTTATAGTTTTGCCTCCCAACATTTTACCTCAAGGGTAATGTCAACAATAATAGTTCATGAAAACTCACATCCAATTAGCCATATATACCAGGATCCTTCCAACATATTGTGCTTGCCAAAAGATAAAATGTAAAAAAAAGAAAGGTGAAAATCACCATGACTCTTATGTAAGGTAGGAGATAAAAGTAAAAGATAGGCCCTTCGTAGAGGGAAGCAGAGGTTGTCATGCACTTTTATGGTTGGATGCACAAAATCTTAATGCGAAAGAACGTCAATTTATATTGCCACTTGTGATATGGACCTTTATTATGCAGTCCATCGCTTTTATTTCTTCCACATCACAAGATCGTATAAAGCTTATTTTCTCCCACACTAATAAGTCATACATATTTAGAGAGCAATTTTTATTGCTTGCACCGATGACAACTTACTTGAAGGATGTTACTCAATCCATAGGTAGATATGGTGGACTCTCATGGCAAAACTGGGTTTAAGGGTATTTGGAAGCACAAGTAGTATCTCTACTTGGTGCAAAGAGTTTAGCTAGCATGAGGGGGAAAGGCAAGCTCAACCATGTTGGATGATCCATGGCAATATAATTTATCTTAGATGTAAGAAAACATAACCCATTATGTTGTCTTCCTTGTCCAACGTCAACTCTTTAGCATATCATATTTTAATGAGTGCTCACAATCATAAAAGATGTCCAAGATAGTATATTTATATGTGAATACCTCTCTTTCTTTATTACTTCCTATTAATTGCAACGATGACCAAAACTATGTTTGTCAACTCTCAACAACTTTTATTCATAATACTCTTTATATGTGAGCTCATTACTCTCCATAAGATCCTTATGATCTCTTTTATTTCTTTTTATTCTTTTCTCTTTTCTTTTATTCACGCAAGATCATGGCAAAATCATCAAGCACTTGACTCAACACTAATCTTTATTATATAGCTCACGGACTCGATTACATAGAGGGATCATAAAGCAAAACTCAAAACTAGATCATACTCAAGCTTTATTCTACTATATCAAGATATTACTAAAAGGATCGAACTAAGAAAAACGATAAAGATACAGATGTGATGGTGATACGATACCGGGGCACCTCCCCCAAGCTTGGCAGTTGCCAAGGGGAGTGCCCATACCCATGTGATTATGTCTCCTTTTTCAGGGATGGTGATGTGATATTCTTGGCGATGATGCCCCTCAGGATACGATTCTCCTCCTCGAGCTTATTGACTTGCTGCTTGAGGTCCATTATTTCCTTTCGAAGCTTTCCTGTAACAGCCAAAGCTCCTTGCACCCAAGGGTGTTGCATAGCTGCGGGAGAACAAGTGACACTCTTTTTCATATTTTCATAAGAAAGAAATCTAACATTGGAAGGGATAACCGAGTTTGGGATAGCCGAGCTCTGTAGTTCCCACATTGTGAATCTAGCTTGGAAGAGAGAAGTGACTTCTTGATCCTCCTCCATGGCATCTATCCTCTTCAAATCAGCCTCCATCTCTTCCTCTGTTGCTGGCAGAAAGTGGTCAGCATTGCTGCTTGTCATTGATCTCGATGCGGATGAGACACCCGGCTCTCCCCGACTAACTCTTGCAAAGACATCTTGCTCTAATCTGCAGCAGCAACAGCTCGAAACACAAACAGAGGATAATTGCGTGATACGGGAGTCAAAACCTTCGGGAGATTATATAATGAATTTTTACCGACCAAAATACGTAACGTGCAAGAAAACGGAGTCCGGAGAGCGCACGAGGTGCCCACGAGGTAGGGGGCGCGTCTAGGGGGCTAGGGCGCGCCCTCCACCCTCGTGTCCTTCTCGGACTGCTTCTTATTTTTCTATTTTTCTAAATATTCCAAAACGGAGAAAAATTGCCATTAGAACTGTTTTGTAGTCGGTTTACTTACCGTACCACGTACCTATTCTTTTTTGAAGTCTGAAACGTTCTGGAAAGTGTCCCTTATGTATTCCTCCGGGGTTACGGTTTCAATAACATTGGTTTCAACATTTATAGGATTACCTAAGATATAATGTTTGATTCTTTGACCGTTCACCACCTTCGGATTTGTGCCTTCGAAGTTGTTGATTTTTATGGCACCGGAATGATAGACCTCCTCGATAATGTAAGGACCTTCCCATTTAGAGAGAAGCTTTCCTGCAAAAAATCATAAATGAGAGTTGTATAGAATACATAATCACCTACATTAAACTCACACTTTTGTATTCTTTTGTCATGCCATCTTTTAACTTTTTCTTTAAACAATTTGGCATTCTCATAGGCTTGGGTTCTCCATTCATCAAGTGAGCTAATGTCAAATAACCTCTTCTCACCGGCAAGTTTGAAACCATAATTGAGCTCTTTAATATCCCAATAAGCCTTATGTTCTAGTTCGAGAGGTAAGTGACATGCTTTTCCATAAACCATTTTATACGGAGACATACCCATAGGATTTTTATATGCAGTTCTATAGGCCCATAATGCATCATCAAGTTTCTTGGACCAATTCTTTCTAGATCTATTAACAGTCTTTTGCAAAATTAATTTGAGTTCTCTATTACTCAATTCTACTTGACCACTAGACTGTGGGTGATAAGGAGATGCAATTCTATGATTAACATCATACTTAGCAAGCATTTTACGGAAAGCACCATGAATAAAATATGAACCACCATCAGTCATTAAATATCTAGGGACTCCAAACCTCGGAAAAATAACTTCTTTAAGCATCTTAATAGAGGTGTTATGATCAACACTACTAGTTGGAATAGCTTCTACCCACTTAGTAACGTAATCAACAACAACTAAAATATGTGTATACCCATTAGAGGCAGGAAAAGGTCCCATATAATCAAAGCCCCAAACATCAAATGGTTCAATAACAAGTGAATAATTCATAGGAATTTCTTGACGTCTACTAATATTACCAATTCTTTCACATTCATCACAAGATACAACAAACTTACAGGCATCCTTGAAGAGAGTAGGCCAATAAAAACCGGATTGCAATACCTTATGTGTAGTTCTATCTCCAATGTGGTGTCCTCCATAAGCTTCGGAGTGACACTTGCGTAGGATATGTTCCTATTCATGCTCAGGTACACAACGTCTAATAACACCATATACCCCTTCTTTATAAAGGTGTGTGTCATCCCAGAAGTAATGTCGTAAATCATAGAAAAAACTTTTTCTTTTGCTGGTATGTGAAACTAGGTGGTATAAACTTAGCAACAATGTAATTAGCATAATCAGCATACCATGGAGCAGTGTGAGAAGCGTTTATGACATTTAATTGTTCATCAGGAAAGCTATCATCAATAGGTAGTGGGTCATCAAGAACATTTTCCAACCTAGACAAGTTATCTGCAACGGGGTTCTCAGCTCCCTTTCTATCAATAATATGCAAATCAAATTCTTGTAGCAAGAGAACCCATCTAATAAGTCTAGGCTTAGCATATTTCTTTTCCATAAGATATTTAATAGCAGCATGATCCGTGTGAATAGTTACTTTGGAATCAACAATATAAGGTTTGAACTTATCACAAGCAAATACACAACCTCTAAGAATTCTTTTTCGGTTGTAGCATAATTTCTCTGGGCATTGTCTAGAGTTTTACTAGCATATTGAATAATATTTAATTTCTTATCAACTCTTTGCCCTAGAACAGCACCCACAACATAATCACTAGCATCACACATAATTTCAAAAGGTAAATTCCAATCAGGTGGCTGAACAATAGGTGCAGAGATCAATGCTTTCTTAAGTATTTCAAATGCTTCTACACACTCATTATCAAAGATGAACGGTATATCTTTTTGTAATAAATTAGTCAGAGACCGAGAAATTTTGAGAAGTCCTTAATGAACCTCCTATAAAAGCCGGCATGACCAAGGAAACTTCTTATACCTTTGATGTCCTTGGGACACGGCATCTTTTCAATAGCATCAACTTTAGCTTTATCAACTTCAATGCCCCTTTCAGAAATTTTATGCCCCAAGACAATACCTTCATTAACCATAAAGTGGCACTTCTCCCAATTCAAGACAAGGTTAGTTTCTTCACATCTCTGCAAAACTCGATCAAGGTTTCTTAAGCAATCCTCAAAAGAGGATCCATAAATGGAGAAATCATTCATGAAAACCTCACAAATCTTTTCACAAAAGTCAGAGAATATAGCCATCATGCATCTTTGAAAGGTAGTAGGTGCATTACATAAACCAAAAGGCATACGTCTATAAGCAAAAGTAACGAAAGGGCAAGTAAAAGTGGTCTTTGATTGATCATCAGCTGACACATGTATTTGAGAGAAACCAGAATAACCATCTAGAAAGCAAAAATGTGTATGTTTGGATAATCTTTCTAGCATTTGATCAATGAAAGGTAAGGGGTAATGCTATTTTTAGTAGCCTTATTTAATTTGCAGAAATCAATTACCATCATATAACCTGTAATAATTCTTTGCGGAATCAATTCATGTTTATCATTAGGAACGACAGTAATACCTCCCTTCTTAGGAACACAATGGACATGACTTAACCACTTACTATGGGATAAATTGTACGTGCCTCAAGGAGCTTTAGTATTTCTTTTCTTACCACTCCTTTCATCTTACGATTCAGCCGTCGTTGATGATCAATAACTAGTTTGGCATCTTTCTCCAAATTTATTTTGTGTTGACATAGAGTGGGACTAATGCCCTTAAGATCATTAAGAGTATATCCAATAGCAGCATGGTGCTTCTTCAAAGTTTTCAATAATTTTTCTTCCTCCTTCTCTGAAAGGTTAGCACTAATAATAACAGGATATATCTTCTTTTCATCAAGATAAGCATATTTAAGAGTATCAGGCAATGGTTTAAGCTCAAACACGGGATCACCCTTGGGTGGAGGAGGATCCCCTAAGATTTCAACAGGCAAGTTGTGTTTCAGAATAGGTCCCTGTTTAAATAACACTTCATCTATTTCCCTTTCTTCATTAATAAACATATAATTTCCATGGTCTAGCAAATATTGTTCTAAAGGATCACTAGGAGGTACAACAATAGAAGCAAGACCGATGATTTCATCTTTACTAGGCAGTTCCTCTTCATGGTGTTGTCTACGAAATTTAGAAAAGTTGAACTCATGAGACATATCACCTAAATCAATAGTAACAACATCCTTTTTGCAGTATATCCTAGCATTAACAGTGTTTAAGAAGGGTCTACCAAATATAATGGGACAAAAGCTATCTTGTGGGGAACCAAGAACAAGAAAATCAGCAGGATATTTAGTTTTCCCACACAAGACTTCAACATCTCTAACAATCCCAATTGGTGAAATAGTATCTCTATTGGCAAGTTTAATTGTGACATTAATATCTTCTAACTCAGCAGGTGCAATATCATGCATAATTTCTCTGTATAAGTCAATAGGTATTGCACTAGCACTAGCACCCATATCACACAAGCCATGATAACAATGATCTCCTATTTAACAGAAATAACAGGCATGCCTACCACAGGTCTATGTTTATCTTTAGCACAAGGTTTAGCAATTCTAGCAGTTTCATCACAGAAATAAATAACATGCCCATAAATATTATCAGCCAAGAGATCCTTAACAATAGCAATATTAGGTTCAACTTTAACTTGCTCAGGAGGTGTATAGGTTCTAATATTGCTTTTACGAACCACAGTTGAAGCTTTAGCATGATCTTTTATCCTAACAGGAAAATGTGGTTTCTCAACATAAGCAGTAGGAACAATAGGATCATTATAAGTGATAGTCTTTTCTTCAACTTTAATAGGTGCAACTACTTTTACTTCAATGGGAGGATTATATTTAAACAACTTCTCCTTAGGGAGATCAACATGAGTACCAAAAGATTCACAGAAAGAAGCTACTATCTCAGAGTCAAGTCCATATTTAGTGCTAAATTTACGGAAAACATCGGTACCCATAAAAGATTTAACACAATCAAACTTAGGTGTCATACCTGACTCCTTACCTTCATCGAGATCCCAATCTTCAGAGTTGCGTTTAATTCTTTCCAATAAATCCCATTTGAATTCAATAGTCTTCATCATAAAAGAGCTAGCACAAGAAGTATCGAGCATGGTGAGATTGTTATCATAAAGCCGAGCATAATTATTTTGGATAATCATTTCTCTTGAGAGCTCATGGTTGGGGCATGAATATAACATTGATTTAAGCCTCCTCCAAGCTTGAGCGATGCTTTCTCCTCCGCGAGGCCAAAAATTATATATATAATTACGATCACGATGAACAAGATGCATAGGATAAAACTTCTGATGAAATTCCAATTTCAATCGTTTGTAGTTCCATGATCCCATATCATCACATAGCCTATACCATGTCAATGCATCTCCCTCCAAAGATAAAGGGAAGGCCTTCTTCTTGATAACATCATCGGGCATACCTGCAAGCTTAAATAATCCACAAACTTCATCCACATATATTAGGTGCTCATCAGGATGTAATGTTCCATCTCCTGCAAAAGGATTATCTAGCAGTTTTTCTATCATACCCGAAGGAATTTCAAAGTAGACATTTTCATTTTAAGTAGGTTCAGTAGGCTCTGTAGGTTGAGGAGCAACTCTTTGCTCTACTGGTCGGGGTGAAGATACCCCGAACAAGCCCCTCAAAGGATTACTTTTCATAGTAACAAGTGACAGTAAATTTCAGCACACTATATAAATTTTTTCCTTACCAAATTCCACCTACCAAAGGCGCTTCACTTCCCGGAAACGGTGCCAGAAAAGAGTCTTGATGACCCACAAGTATAGGGGATCTATC
Organism: Triticum aestivum; assembly: GCF_018294505.1. Taxonomy (NCBI): domain Eukaryota; kingdom Viridiplantae; phylum Streptophyta; class Magnoliopsida; order Poales; family Poaceae; genus Triticum; species Triticum aestivum. Next base: position 37,361,804 of record NC_057809.1, read on the forward strand.
GTAGTCCTTTCGATAAGTAAGAGTGTCGAACCCAACGAGGAGCAGAAGGAAATGATAAGCGGTTTTCAGCAAGGTATTCTCTACAAGCACTGAAATTATAGGTAACAGATAGTTTTGTGATAAGATAATTTGTAACGAGCAACAAGTAACAAAAGTAAATAAAGTGCAGCAAGGTGGCCCAATCCTTTTTGTAGCAAAGGACAAAGCTGGACAAACTCTTATATAGAAGAAAGCGCTCCTGAGGACACATGGGAATTATCGTCAAGCTAGTTTTCATCACGTTCATATGATTCGCGTTCGGTACTTTGATAATTTGATATGTGGGTGGACCGGTGCTTGGGTGCTGCCCATACTTGGACAAACATCCCACTTATGATTAACCTCTATTGCAAGCATCCGCAACTACAACAAAAGTATTAAGGTAAACCTAACCATAGCATGAAACATATGGATCCAAATCAGCCCCTTACGAAGCAACGCATAAACTAGGGTTTAAGCTTCTGTCACTCTAGCAACCCATCATCTACTTATTACTTCCCAATGCCTTCCTCTAGGCCAAAATAATGGTGAAGTGTCATGTAGTCGATGTTCACATAACACCACTAGAGGAGAGACGACATACATCTCATCAAAATATCAAACGAATACCAAATTCACATAACTACTAATAGCAAGACTTCTCCCATGTCCTCAGGAACAAACGTAACTACTCACAAAGAATATTCATGTTCATAATCAGAGGGGTATTAATGTGCATATAGGATCTGAACATATGACCTTCCACCAAGTAAACCAACTAGCATCAACTACAAGGAGTAATCAACACTACTAGCAAGCCACAGGTACCAATCCCAGACTTAGAGACAAGAATTGGATACAGGAGATGAACTAGGGTTTGAGAGGATATGGTGCTGGTGAAGATGTTGATGGAGATTGACCCCCTCCCGATGACAGGATCATTGGTGATGATGATGGCGATGATTTCCCCCTCCCGGAGGGAAGTGTCCGCGGAAGAACAGCTCCGCCGGAGCCCTAGATTGGTTCCGCCAAGGTTCCGCCTCGTGGCGGCGGAGTCTTGTCCCGAAAGCTTGCTTATGATTTTTTCCTCAATGAAAGTCTCCATATAGCAGAAGATGGGCATCAGAGGGCCACCAGGGGGCCCACGAGGCAGGGGGCGCGCCCAGGGGGGTAGGGCACGCCCCCACCCTCGTGGCCGGTGAGTGGCCCCCCTCTGGTACTTCTTGCGCTCAGTATTTTTTATATATTTTGAAAATAACTTCCGTGAAGTTTCAGGACTTTTGGAGCTGTGCAAAATAGGTCTCTAATATTTGCTCCTTTTCCAGCCCAGAATCCCAGCTGCTGGCATTCTCCCTCTTTATGTAAACCTTGTAAAATAAGAGAGAATAGGCATAAGTATTGTGTGTAATAACAACCCATAATGCAATAAATATCGATATAAAAGCATGATGCAAAATGGACGTATCAGTGATATGCTCCAAAGCCCTCAACCACTTTCTCATATCCACATATGTCCCAAACCAAAAGTCAAACTAAGCCCCACCGATTTGATCCATATGGCGCCACGGAGTTCACTTGACATAGCCACTGCCAGAAACCCTAATCAATTCGGTCTCACCGATGGGATCTCAGTCTCATCGAGCTAGGCTTGCAAACTCTCTGTTTCCTGTTGTAATTATTTCGGTCCCACCGAGATAAGCAATCGGTCCCACCGAGTTTGCCTGACCAACTCTTCGTTTTGCTTATTACCAAAATCGGTCTCACCGAGTTTGTGTAATCGGTCAAACCGAGATGAGGTTTTACCCTAACCCTAGCACATCGGTCCCACCGAAATGCCTAACGGTCACATTTTGAACTGAATCGGTCCCACCGAGTTTTCTAATTCGGTCCCACCGAGTTCTGTGAATTGTGTGTAACGGTTAGATTTTGTGTGGAGGCTATATATACCCCTCCACCTTCCTTCATTATGAAGGAGAGCCATCAGAACATGCCTACACTTCAACATTCATTTTTTGAGAGAGAACCACTTACTCATGTGTTGAGACCAAGATATTCCATTCCAACCATATGAATCTTGATCTCTACCTTTCCCAAGTTGCTTTCCACTCAAATCATCTTTTCACCAAATCCAAATCTGTGTGAGAGAGTTGAGTGTTGGGGAGACTATCATTTGAAGCACAAGAGCAAGGAGTTCATCATCAACATGCCGTCTATTACCTTTTGGAGAGTGTTGTCTCCTAGATTGGTTAGGTGTCACTTGGGAGCCTCTATCAAGATTGTGGAGTTCAACCAAGGAGTGTGTACGGACAAGGAGATCGCCTACTTCATGAAGATCTACCCTAGTGAGGCAAGTCCTTCGTGGGCGATGGCCATGGTGGGATAGACAAGGTTGCTTCTTCGTGCACCCTTCGTGGGTGGAGCCCTCCGTGGACTCGTGCAACGGTTACCCTTCATGGGTTGAAGTCTCCATCAACGTGGATGTACGATAGCACCACCTATTGGAACCACGCCAAAAATCTTCGAGTCTCCAATTGTGTTTGCACACTCCAATCCCATCCCTTTACTTTCTTGCAAATTGCATGCTTTACTTTCCGCTGCTCATATACTCTTGCCATGCTTGCTTGAATGTATTGTGAATGGTTAAACTTGTGCTAAAACTCCACCTTAACTTAAATAAATTAAAAACTGCTACTTTTCTTTGCTAAGAGTCTATTCACCCCCCTCTATACACCTCTTCTCGATCCTTTCGTATACCTTCTTTGTCGAAAAAAGTAGCAGCGTTCTTTCAAATGTTCTAACACTATTATTATTACTACTAGTATTGTTACTATCATTGGACTTTAAGTCTAGCAGGCTTTCTGTCTGTCAAATTTTAGCATATGAAGATCCATAGATAAAATAGGTAACACCAAGTTGAAACTTATCTGTATAATAATTGAACCAAATGTCATTTTGCCTGCCTATTCACACATGCAAGAACTTTATATGGTAGTGCTAGTGCATAGCTGTAGTGCAGTTTTCTCCTCAAGAGGAGCTACTACATAACAGTTGGAATCTAAAGATAACGACATGAAACCTAGAATGTCAAATGTACATAGCTTAATACGTGCAATTGGAAGCTTAATGCTAGTTACAGTTCTGTCTTTCAATATTGTTATCCCTCCTGATCTTCTAATATTTGTAAATCCAGAACAATGAAAAGGGTTTCAAATTTTGGAAACTATTGATGATTTTATCACTTGGAGGAGAGTCTCGATGTGAATCGCAAGTCCATTGGCACCAGCATTTAAGAAAAAACTGAGTTCATATCATATTTTCAGCAAGATTCATTTACTAATATAATCTTAATCTGAATTGTCATGATCACTTCTGTTGATAGGATATATTAGTATGAGCATATCTGTAGTGTTTGATATGGCATGAAATGAGCTTTAAATAATTTTGGATAACTTATCTTTTCTGATTAGCTAATAGTCTGAGGCTGCATGTTCTTTATTTTTATGGTATTAATGAATACTCCCTCTGTCCGGTGAAAAGTGTACATATAGAAATTTTAGGACAAATTATAGAGTAAAGTAAAAAATGCATTGGAAAAATTCAAGCCACTATCTCTCTCCTCTTTAATTGCCCAACCCCCAATGAGCTAAGTGCATGTAGAAATTAAGGAGACTGTAGAATGTTATTGGTCTTGATTACTGATGTCTACTACACAACCTTCTTCTTGTAGATGTTGTTGGGCCTCCAAGTGCAGAGGTTTGTAGGACAATAGCAAATTTCCCTCAAGTAGATGACCTAAGGTTTATCAATCCGTAGAAGGCGTAGGATGAAGATGGTCTCTCTCAAGCAACCCTGCAACCAAATAACAAAGAGTCTCTTGTGCCCCCGACACACCCAATATAATGATAAATTGTATAGGTGCACTAGTTCGACGAAGAGATGGTGATACAAGTGGTATATGGATAGTAGATATTGGTTTTTGTAATCTGAAATTATAAAAACAGCAAGGTAACTAATGATAAAAGTGAGCACAAACGGTATTGCAATGCTAGGAAACAAGGCCTAGGGTTCATACTTTCACTAGTGCAAGTTCTCTCAACAATAATACCATAATTGGATCACATAACTATTCCTCAACATGCAACAAAGAGTCACTCCAAAGTTACTAATAGCGGAGAACAAACGAAGAGATTATGGTAGGGTACGAAAACACCTGAAAGTTATTCTTTCCAATCAATCCGTTGGGCTATTCCTATAAGTGTCACAAACAGCCCTAGAGTTCATACTAGAATAACACCTTAAGACACAAATCAACCAAAACCCTAATGTCACCTAGATACTCCAATGTCACCTCAAGTATCCGTGGGTATGATTATACGATATGCATCACACAATATCAAATTCATCTATTCAACCAACACATAGGACATCAAAGAGTGCCCCAAAGTTTCTACCGGAGAATCACGACGAAAACGTGTGCCAACCCCTATGCATAGGTTCATGGGCGGAACCCGCAAGTTGATCACCAAAACATACATCAAGTGGATCACGTGATATCCCATTGTCACCACAGATACGCATGGCAAGACATACTTCAAGTGTTCTCAAATCATTAAAGACTAAATCCGATAAGATTACTTCAAGGGGAAAACTCAATCCATTACAAGAGAGTAGAGGGAGAGAAGAAACATAAGATCCAACTATAATAGCAAAGCTCGCGATACATCAAGATCGTGCCAAATCAAGACCACGAGAGAGAGAGAGAGAGAGAGAGAGAGAGAGAGATCAAACACATAGCTACTGGTACATACCCTCAGCCCTGAGGGAGAACTACTCCCTCCTCGTCATGGAGAGCACCGGGATGATGAAGATGGCCACCGGAGAGGGATTCCCCCTCCGGCAGGGTGCCGAAACAGGTCTAGATTGGCTTTCGGTGGCTACGGAGGCTTCTAGCAGCGGAACTCCCGATCTATTGTGCTCCCCGATAGTTTTAGGGTATACACACACACACACACACACACACACACACACATATATATATATATATATATATATATATATAGGCGGAAGAAATATATCAGGGGAGCCACGAGGGGCCCACGAGGGTGGAGGGTGTGCCCAGGGGGGTGGGCGCGCCCCCCTGCCTCATGGCTTCCTCGTTGATCCCCTGACGTGCACTCCAAGTCTCCTGTATTGCTTTCTTTCCAAAAATAACTTTTCCGAAGGTTTCATTCCGTTTGGACTCCGTTTGATTTTCCTTTTCTGCGATACTCTAAAACAAGGAAAAAACATAAACTGGCACTAGGCTCTGGATTAATAGGTTAGTCCCAAGAACAATATAAAAGTGTCTAATAAAGCCCATAAACATCCAAAATAGATAATATAATAGCATGGAACAATCAAAAATTATAGATACGTTGGAGACATATCAGCATCCCCAAGCTTAATTCCTGCTCGTCCTCGAGTAGGTAAATGATAAAAACAGAATTTTTGATGCGGAGTGCTACTTGGCACAAACACTAATTAAAACATAAAAACTCAATCATAATGGAGGATAGATAAATTATTTATTATTAGACAGGAACAAAAAGCAAGGAACAAAAATAAAGTTGGGTTGCCTCCCAGCAAGCGCTATCGTTTAACGCCCCTAACTAGGCATGATGATTTCAACGATGCTCACATAAAAGATAAGAATTGTAACATAAAGGGGGCATCATGAAGAATATGACTAGCACATTTAAGCCTAACCCACTTCATATGCATAGGGATTTCGTGAGCAAACAACTTGTGGGAACAAGAATCAACTTGCATAGGAAGGTAAAACAAGCATAACTTCAAAATTTTAAGCACATAGAGGGGAACCTTGATATTATTGCAATTCCTACAGGTATATGTTCCTCCCTCATAATGATTTTCAGTACCATCATGAATGAATTCAACAATATAACTATCACATAAAGCATTCTTTTCATGATCTACGAGCATAGAAAATTTACTACTCTCCACATAAGCAAAATTCTTCTCATTTGGGATAGTGGGAGTATCATAAGAGATTTGAATACTATAAATTGTTTCCATATTAAAAGAGTAATGTTCAGAAAAAGGGTAATCATAATCATGACAAGTTTTATAAATATAATCATCTCTACTTTTTATAGCATATGTATCATCACAATAATTATCATAAGTAGCAACTTTGTTCTCATCATAATCGATTGAAACCGCTTCCAATATAGTGGGATCATTACTAAATAAAGTCATGACCTCTCCAAATCCACTTTAATAAATATAATCATCATAAGTAGGAGGCATGCTATCATCATTATAAATTTGCATATCAAAACTTGGGAGACTAAAAGTATCATCTTCATTAAACATAGGTTCCCCAAGCTTGGGACTAACATTAATTGCAGCAAATATATTCTCGAAAACATCATCGTCATCAAACATAACATCCCCAAGCGTGGGCCTTTTCATATCATAAGCATAATCACTCTCATCATTAATAGTATGGATAACACCAATAGTGTAGCAATTATCATATTCTTTCAAGCAAATGCCAAAAAGATTTTCAAGATCATAGAAGTATCATTATCTTCCACAATTATATTTTCATGAGGCACAGTAGTAATAGGAGCAGCATTATTTGGGGAGATATCTTTTTACCTCTCTTCCTTTTTCTTTTATTCTTCTTCACCACATCATGTGTGGGTTCAATCCTCTTTTTGGAGCTCCTTATTAATGAGATTGGTTGAATAGGAGGCTCTTCCTCGTTACCTGATTCATCATAAGAAATAATAGGAGGGTATTGGGGAGTCTCTTCCCTTTCATTAGTATTCTATTCATCCTCTATTTGTTTTCTTTTCTTTATGTAATTGGCAATATAAGGATTTTCAATGCAATTCAGCACACAATACATATAAATTTCCTCTAGATCAAAACCAAGAAGTTTATAATGAGCAAATTCTGGAAGATGCTTAGTTATACGTTTCATTTCTTCATAACCCATAAGCAAACTGAGTTCATTATAATGTGCAAGGGAAATCAAGTCATCACAATTTTTGGACACGATTAGATCATGAAACAATTTGCATCGGATAGCTAAATGACCCTGTTCATTGCAAAGTCCACAAGTACGGCCGAGAAAATTTAAATATTCAGCACAATCATCTAGCCTTTCTTGCAACAATCTAGTTTCTAAGTACTTATGCCTCTTGCAATATCTATCTTCCCTATTTTGTGTGTACTTACAAACCCAATGCACTCCACAAAAATTGACATGTTTATAGGAGACATTTTCATCATAACTAGTGCAATCATCATTAGTACCATGGATATTCAAGGAGTTGATACTAACAACATTGCAATCATGCTCATCATTCAAAGATTTAGTGCCAAACATTTTAATGCATTCTTCTTCTAACACTTTGGCACAATTTTCCTTTCCATCATATTCACGAAAGATATTAAAAGGATGAAGCGTATGAGGTAGGCTCAATTCCATTTCTTTGTAGTTTTCTTTTATAAACTAGACTAGTGCTAAAACAAGAAACAAAAAGATTCGATTGCAAGATCTAAAGATATACCTTCAAGCGCTAACCTCCCCGGCAATGACGCCAAAAAATAGCTTAGTTGATGGGGTGTTAGTGTCGCTTTCCTCGCCTCCCCGGCAACGGCGCCAGAAAAGAGCTTGATGTCTACTACACAACCTTCTTCTTGTAGACGTTGTTGGGCCTCCAAGTGCAGAGGTTTGTAGGACAATAGCAAATTTCCCTCAAGTGGATGACCTAAGGTTTATCAATCCATAGGAGGCATAGGATGAAGATGGTCTCTCTCAAGCAACCCTGCAACCAAATAACAAAGAGTCTCTTGTGTCCCAACACACCCAATACAATGGTATATTGTATAGGTGCACTAGTTCGGCGAAGACATGGTGATACAAGTGGTATATGGATAGTAGATAATGGTTTTTGTAATCTAAAATTATAAAAACAGCAAGGTAACTAATGATAAAAGTGAGCACAAATGGTATTGCAATGCTAGGAAACAAGGCCTAGGGTTCATACTTTCACTAGTGCAAGTTCTCTCAACAATAATAACATAATTGGATCACATAACTATCCCTCAACATGCACCAAAGAGTCACTCCAAAGTCACTAATAGCGGAGAACAAACGAAGAGATTATGGTAGGGTACGAAACCAACTCAAAGTTATTCTTTCCAATCAATCCATTGGGCTATTCCTATAAGTGTCACAGAAAACTCTAGAGTTCGTACTAGAATAACACCTTAAGACACAAATCAACCAAAACCCTAATGTCACCTAGATACTCCAATGTCACCTCAAGTATCCGTGGGTATGATTATACGATATGCATCACACAATCTCAAATTCATCTATTCAACCAACACATAGGACCTCAAAGAGTGCCCCAAAGTTTCTACCGGAGAATCACGATGAAAACGTATGCCAACCCTATGCATAGGTTCATGGGCGGAACCCGCAAGTTGATCACCAAAACATACATCAAGTGGATCATGTGATATCCCATCATCACCACAGATACGCACGGCAAAACATGCATCAAGTGTTCTCAACTCATTAAAGACTCAATCCGATAAGATTACTTCAAGGGGAAAACTCAATCCATTACAAGAGAGTAGAGGGGGAGAAGAAACATAAGATCCAACTATAATAGCAAAGCTCGCGATACATCAAGATCGTGCCAAATCAAGAACACGAGAGAGAGAGAGAGATCAAACACATAGCTACTGGTACATACCCTCAGCCCCGAGGGAGAACTACTCCCTCCTCGTCATGGAGAGCACCAGGATGATGAAGATGGCCGCCGGAGAGGGGTTCCCCCTCCGGCAGGGTGCCGGAACGGGTCTAGATTGGCTTTCGGTGGCTACGGAGGCTTCTGGCGGCGGAACTCCCGATCTATTGTGCTCCCCGATAGTTTTAGGGTATATATATGTGTATATATATATATATATATGGGCGGAAGAAATACATCAGGGGAGCCACAAGGGGCCCACGAAGGTGGAGGGCGCGCCCCCTGCCTCGTGGCTTCCTCGTTGATCCCCTGACGTGCACTCCAAGTCTCCTGTATTGCTTTCTTTCCAAAAATAACTTTTCTGAAGGTTTCATTCCATTTGGACTCCGTTTGATTTTCCTTTTCTGCGATACTCTAAAACAAGGAAAAAACAGAAACTGGCACTGGGCTCTGGGTTAATAGGTTAGTCCCAAAAATAATATAAAAGTGTTTAATAAAGCCCATAAACATCCAACACAGATAATATAATAGCATGGAACAATCAAAAATTATAGATACGCTGGAGACATATCAATTACTGTGTGATTAGAGAGAAGCATTTTTTCTACTTTAAAGTGCGTTGGGAAGATAGAAGTACACTCTTTTGAGGACAAATTTTAGATCCAAACATACACTTTTCACCAGGCAGAGGGAGTATATGTTGTTTTGAGGGATATTCCTTGAAGTTGACTAAGTGTGATTTTGTCTACCCATTCTAATGTTTGTTTCAACCTTGAGATTTTTTTCCTTTCTAAAATTACACCCATAGGTTTATCTGAATATCTCCTTGATGCCTTCTCATATCTACTTGTTTTCTTTTCGACAATAATTGATTATTTGACTTATTATCCTTCTAGAAACAGATGTTGGCGGTGAACATGGTCGAGCTGAACTTTTGAACAATGCATAAGGTGACTGGCTGATCAGATACACTATCATGATATATTGGTTGATCAGGTAAGCTTATCTTCTGCATGTAAGTTGAGGTATCTGAAATGTTATTTTTGTTGTAAAAGATCTTACTTCCACAAGTACCAAATGTAAAGAGAGGACTCCCAAGATTCTCCATACGAGCCTTTACTAAACTGTTGCTCACCTGGCTACCTCCTGTCATGCTCTCATGGCAGTCTGCTTCCTAGATATCTTCTGTATGTGTTGCTTCCTCCTCCCTTCCCCAATAGCTTTCCATCCCCTTCGTAATGTGCCTTTACCCAACTACTGGATTTGCTCTTTAGCTTGCCCTCCCTTCTATCATACTGCCTTGTTGCGGGTTTACTTCATCCTTAGTTCTCCAGTTCCTTCTGATAATGCACGCGCTTCTCTCCCTCTAGCTTCCTAGATGACAGATGACTTGGGACCCTTTCCCATTCCTTATTGCTGCAAGCGCTTCTCTCCCTCTAGCTTCCCAGATGATAGTTGACTTGGGACCCTTTCCCATTCCTTATTGTTGTGTTCGTGCCTTCTCATAGATGAAAATGCAATGCTAAGTAGTAGCAGAATTAAATACTTCCCTTTACTATGCTTTTTCAACATTTTTTGGTCTTACTTCTACTGGTTGGTACATTGCCTTTGATTTTTTTATGTGGCCATGGATCTATTAAGTCCTCTATTTTGATTTTTATGTTATCCCTCTACGCAAGTAATTGATAACTAAAAACTCTCTTAGCATTTGGTTTCGAATTCCTTTGGTTATGCAGGCTTATATCTATGCCATTTAATCTTGCTGCTCATTTGGGATTGTTATAATGCCTAGTGCTACATTTTAGACTGTCACAAACTCCAAGAGCATGTCCTTTTTAGATCTTATCCTACTATTTGTCGTTTTACCTGCATTACTAATTTCTTATGGAGAATTATGCTATTTAGCTAGTTTGCTTAAATATTTCTCAACATATATTAGTTTGTCTATCTAACTGCGCACATGTAATTGGTCATTTGGCCATTAGCCTACAATATACTTTGCCTGATCCAAACATATTATTGCATGGTTTATGTGCAGTCTGATTTCTTCTATTTTAGTTACCACATGTGCTTAATAAATTTTATTGAACACATGATATACAAATTACACGACTAGATTCATCACCCAAAGTGTTTTCAGCAAAATTGCACCTCGTCATGTTTTATATAATATTATCATCAAGAGTAATGGTTAAAGTTTTGCCTTTTATGTTGTGCATAGTCTTACAAAAATGGACTTCTATTTGGACCAAAGTAGTATCAACATATATGCCCATCTGCTAAAAATCAAATGTTTCTGTTTACTATTACATGAGCCCCTCGTAGTCATATGCACATGCACATCATAACATAATGTTTCAAACTATCTCATAAGGTAGGTTGTTCGGTGTTTGAATCGAAGATCAGTTTGACTGCAAGGCCATTGATCATGTATCATCTTCTTAGATCAAAGCAAGTAACTTGAGGATATGTTAACAATAGAAGGCATACCGGTATCCCCATTGAGGTGTGGAGAGGCCTCGGGGACATAGCGATAGTATGGCTAACCAAGCTTTTCAACCTCATTTTTCGGGCAAACAAGATGCCAGAAGAATGGAGATGAAGTATATTAGTACCAATCTTCAAGAACAAGGGGGGTGTTCAGAGTTGTACTAATTATCATGGAATTAAGTTTATGAGCCATATAATGAAGCTATGGGAGGGAGTCATTGAGCACCGGTTAAGAAGAATGACAAGTGTGACCAAAAATCAGTTTGGTTTCATGCCTGGGTGGTCGACCATGGAAGCCATTTTCTTGGTACGAAAACTTATGAAGAGATAAAGGGAGAAAAAGAAGGACCTGCATATGGTTTTGATTGACTTGGAGAAGGCCTATGATAAGATACTACGGAATGTCATGTGGTGGGCCTTGGAGAAACACAAAGTCCCAGCAAAGTACATTACCCTCATCAAGGACATGTACGATAATGTTGTGATAAGTGTTTGAACAAGTGATGGCGGTACTGATGATTTCCCAATTAAAATAGGACTGCACCAGGGTCAGCTTTGAGTCCTTATCTTTTGCTTTGGTGATGGATGAGGTCACAAGGGATACACAAGCAGATATCCCATGGTGTATGCTCTTTGCGGATGATGTGGTGCTAGTCGATAATAGTCAGATGGGGGTCAATAGGAAGTTAGAACTATAGAGACAAATCCTGAAATCAAAAGGTTTTAGACTTAGTAGAACTAAAACCGAGTACATGAGGTGCAGTTTTAGTAGTACTAGGCACGAGGAGGAGGAGATTAGCCTTGATGGGCAGGTGGTGCCTCAGAAGGGCACCTTTCAATATTTGAGGTCAATGCTACGGAAGGATGGGGATATTGATGATGATGTGAACCATCGAATCAAGGCCGGATGGATGGAGTGGTGTCATGCTTCTGGCATTCTCTGTGACAAGAGTGCCGCAAAAGCTAAAAGGCAAGTTCTATAGGACGACGGTTCGACCTGGAATGCTGTATGTCGCTGAGTGTTGGCCGACTAAAAGGCGACATATTCAACAATTAGGTGTGGTGGAGATGCGCATGCTGAGATGGATGTGTTGCCACATGAGGAAGGACCGAGTCTGTAATGATGATATACGATAGAGTTGGGGTAGCATGAATTGAAGAGAAGCCTGTCCAACATCGTTTGAAATGATTTTGTGCATATTCAATGCAGGCCTCCAGAAGCTCCAGTGATGTAGGGTAGAACCCTAGTGGCCCGATCTTTCACGAAAGGAGCGGATCCCACGATGAACACGAAGAACACGAGTGGGAAAACGAGGGGAAAATCACGAGGGGAGCACAAGAGAACACTGGAACCAACAAGAATGATCACACATGCGCTAGATCCATGAACATAAAGGGAGATACAATATCCAAAGTCAACAATAGACGATATAAGAGGTAACGGTCTTCTCCGCGAGGAGGTCTTGATGGGGCCGCCCAAGAGGGGGTCTTGATGATCTTCTCCGCAAGGAGGTCTTGAATCCAAAGGGATCTTCTCCGTAGAGGCCGCGGTCTCTCTCATGGAGTAGATCCGATGTGGATGAGCAATGCTCTATCTCTAAAATGAGCTAAACCAATGCTAACCCTAGAAAGTTGGACGAGGTGGAGTATATATAGTCTAGGTGGGAGAAGGGATACACGGGCCTCGGCCCTTCATTGTGCGCAGACAGGGGAGGCCGGATGTCTGAGCTGGTCGGGCCGGTTGTCCGGGCTGGGGAGGCCGGATGTCCGGGCTGGAGTGGTGGCACTTGTTGCTCTCGAGTTCGGAGGGGCCGGATTTCCGGGCTGGGAGATGTCTGGGGGCTCGGGAACGGCCGGATGTCTGGGCTGGCGAGGCCGGATGTCCGGGGCCTGGGAGCTGTTCTCCGTCTTCTTCCGTCGTTGCTTCCATGCTTCCCTCGCGGATGGTGTAGTTGTTCCTTGGCGCTTGCACTCCTCCTCAACATCCGTGAAGCTCCGACAATACCTATGCATGCACACGGGAGAAGTGTCAAGTAGTATACCATCCTCGAAGGGGTCAAGTGAGCACGTGTAAAAGAGATGATTCACCTTTATGTATGTGAAGTAGATGTCGCACGTGTCACTTGCCAAACGGACTCTTGACATGGTGATGTCCATAGGATGCTCCGCATCATCTCCCCTCCCTTGGGAAAGATCCGACCTCGGATCGAAAACCAAATCACCATGGGAAAGATATGGCTTCGCCGTGTAGAAGTGGATGTTCACCAAGTAGTTGTCATCTTGAAGCTTGAAATGGGCACTCTCCAATGTCACATCATCTTGTGATTCCTTCAAAAGGAGTAAGGACAACAAACACTTGGAAAAACAAATGTAGTTAGCGTTAGTGCAAAACGAAGCATTCAAGAGGTGAGTCACCAAACAAGTCTCGTCATCATGCAAAGCATATGGTGTGACAAAGGATTGTGACATGGCATGTAAGCATATCAATCGAGCACAATCAAAGATATCATGGGGACAAGCATGTAAATGTGAGGTAGAGATGCAAATATGTATGACAATAGAATAAGCATCTACCTCAAAGTCATAGCAAGCATGGGCAAAGCGCTCAATGAAAGGTCTATGGTAGGCATAGGAATCATTCACAACACCAAAAGAAATGAAGTGTCTAAACACATGGGTCAAGTGCAAGACAATCCAAGCATAATGTGCATAGGGTGTAGTGAATATAGTGTGGCACTCAACACAATAGAAAGAGAAATTGTTCATCATGTGTGAGGCAATCAAGGCAAGCATGTAGCAATCAATGGGACATGGCATATGTGAAGTGATGACATTGTTGCAACCAAACATATGAGAGGAGCAAGTAATCCAAGAATTGGATGCAACACACAAGGCATATATATCATGATGCATGGGAATGTGAAAATGACAAGTGGAAGCAAGATCTCTAACATGTCTGCAAGCAAGGGGTCCAAGATGACAAATAATTCGCATGGTGCAAGCAACACAAGTAGTATGATCCACAATATGCATGCTCATGGTTTGGGGGTTCTCAAAAGAGAAGGATATCACCTTGAAAGCATGTTCATGTGCGTCCTTCACAATGCCGAAGTACAAACAAGTGCGATGTATAATTGTCGTGGTAGAAGGTGGTTCGCTCTCAAGAGCTCGGATTGTCAACTCACGTGACGTGGAAGTGGACACGAAGTCCAAGTATCCTACACATGCACACAACAAAAGAAAGAACGTATGCGCATGGTAGATAAACACATCATCCATAATGATGGTTCTCTTCTCTTGCACATAACCATTAGAAGCACAAGTGCGTGAATAATATGATGCAACAATGGCAATATTCATGGCACTAGGTATATGGTGCAAAGAGGTAAGACAAGCATGCTTCATAAGGAATATGTCAAGATCTCTGAATATATGTGAGAATGCTATGGGGGCAAACTCATTATCAAGACTAAAGGCATTGTTGCACTCAATACATGTCAAATCATCTAGCATGAGGGAGGCAACATATGGAGAGATATGACAAGAAGCAATAACAATCATGTGCAAAGCATGTAGATGGTTGTCATCAACCGCATGAAATGAGCAAGTATGAAGCATTGGTGATGCAACATAAGCAAGCATAGTAATCAAGTCGTGCAAGCTAGTAGTGCGAAGATGCAACATACTAGAGGAAATCATGGCAATCATGTCATGTGAGCGAATAATAGACATAGGCAATGCACATGGCATATCGCAAGCACGAACACAAAGCAAGATGAAAGTATCATCATAGGCATGGGGCACAAAGCAAACATGGCAATAACAAGCAATATCTCCACCAAGCTTGCAAATACACATACTAGTATGAGAATCAATCATCATGTGTAATGCAAAGCATGGGTCACGAATGCATGGCAAAGGCATAGTAATGAACATATCATGCAAAGTGAACATGGCAAGATGGGAAAAGGATATATAATGGAAAACAACCCATAGCCAAGTGAGGGCCATGTAGAAGAAATGCGCGAAGACTTCACGTGAAGAGAGCGGTGGGAAAGGCAATCCATGGGATCCCAAGTCAATATTGCTCTCTAGAGCTCGTTTTGTCAACTCATGGGATTGTGAGGTTGACAAGTATTCGTGGGTACCTACACAAAAGAGACACAAGCCAAAGAAATTGTGTGTGTGGTAAATGTACACATCATCCATCATGATGTGTATGTGCACGTGTGAGTTAACACAAGATAAGCATCGCTCAAAGAAATTTGATGCATGGTATAAGAACATGTCATCCATCATGAAAGAATAGTTATTGTGTATAACACGATGGGGATGCAAATTGAGCATACAAGTATATGGCACATCAATAGCATGTTTATTCATGGGAAGCATATGGTGCACACAAGTATTGGGATCATGCAATGAATGGGATGAATCAAAATCTCCTAAAATGTATGAGGAAACTATGGGGGTCTCCTCATGAGCAATATTGGAAACATCATATGGAGAAAATGGACAACATCCAAAACAATGCATATCCGAAGCTAGGTAGTCATGGCATGGCATATGAGATAAAATGATGCAAAGGGAGCATATCAATATCATCACAAGAAAAACAAATGCCAATAACCATGGGCTTGTCATCTATGCCATATGTGCAAATTGGGTTAATTTTAATGGCATATGCATAGTCACTATGAAGAGATTGCAAATATGACATATGATTGATCTCATGCATAGCATATGACAAGTCAAGCGGATTGGCAAACATGATGTGACCGAGAGAATTAGCACAAGAAATCCAATGTAACATGGCATCACAACTAATAGACTCCACATGGCAATCATCATACTCATCATAAATGGGTCAATCATTGCACGGGGAAGTCACACTAGCATGAAGCATGGAAATAGGTTGATCAACATCATGAAAGCAATCAATGTCAAGAATGTCCACTAATGGGACTAGAGCATCACCTTCACCTATGTTACCTTTGCCATTCCACTCATGTGGTGTAGGTGAGGTGGGAAACACCAAATGGTGGTCATCTTCATCTTGATGGAACCATGTGGGGGGTGCATCATATTCCACCATGGCCATCGTCTTGTCCAAAGGGAGGACGAAGTCATCACGAATCGGTGCGTCATCATAGATGGGACCTAGCACCAAATGAGAAGACACAATAGAGGTAGAGGTCAAGTTTTTAGAAAGGAAAATGGCCTCAAGAGACCTATCAACTATCACACTCTCTCTATGTGGTGGTTCACTCACTCCCTCAAAGTAGGTGCACTCAATCTCACGTATTGTGGAGTCACTCATCTCACTCAAGTGGTGGGGGTTGTGGCTCTCCTCACATGGGAATTGGGGTAACACATCATATATGGGGCTAGTGGTGAAGTCACTCTCACTCTCAATATGGTGGCAAAAGTCACTCAAGTCATCATACGTTGCCATGGTCGAAGGGAAAATCCCATGCTCAACCATCGCGTTGTTGTCGCCGTGGATGAAGGCCGAAGATGGCACATCATCACTCTCGCCTCCTAAGATGGAAGCATCATCCTTGCTCGTCACCATGTCGCTCGCCTCCAAAGCTTGGTCCTTGATGGTCTCCGTAGTCGTAGTCGTCGCCGCACCATCTTGAAAAAGAGTCATGGAGGACTCGGCATCATCAATGCCACAAAGAGGAATGGCGGTGAAGTCGAACTTGGGAGCATCGTCTTGGAGCTCGTCGGGCTTGGACATCTTGGTGGTACTATCCTCATGCTCGCCTTCTTGGAGCTTGGTCTTAGAGAAGTGTGCTTGGGGTCGAGAAGCCTTGGCCTTCATGAGTTCTTGTTCCGCCTTGAGAGCACCAATGTAGTTGTCGTCGAGGGACTTGTAGTTCTCGAGGAAGATCATCTTGGAGATGTCGTTGTGCAATCCCATCATGAAGTGGAACTTCATCGAAATGGGGTCGTCCACGCCGGCTCGTCGCAAGGTTTTCTTCATCTCCTTGAAGTACTCGTCGATGGACTTGGATCCTTGGGTGGTGTTCTCCAATTGGCGTTGAAGTTGTTCCGTGTAGGTTGGAGGCACGAACTCTCGCCGCAAAGCTCTTTTCGTCTTGCGCCAACTCATGTCGTAGGTCTTCGAAGGTGTGTGAAGCCACCATGTGGACGCGTAGTCGTGGAAGTTCCTCGTGGCGCACTTCACTTGATCTTCGGGAGGGACTTGATGTAGCTTGAGGTAGTCGTCCATCAAACGCTCCCACTCGACATACTCCTCGGGTTCTTGAGTCCCATATAAATGAATCGTGTGGTCGATATCGAGGTCGTAGTAGCTCGTGGAAGTCACAAACTCTTGAGCTTGGGGAGCTTCTCTTGAGCGTAGTCTTGAGGTGCTTGTTGGCGAAGATGTCGTATGTCCATAGGCGAAGATGCCTTGAAGTCGCTTGGCGAAGATGCCAAGGGCGATGGTGAAGTCATTGAGCTGTTGTTGGTGTTGAGCTCTTGACCTTCACATTCGTGGTGGTGATGGTGTCGATGCTGATGTGACCTTGCCGGAGATGGTAGCTCGGAGGCTTGTGCTCTTGAGCGTCTTCTCGAAGATGAGGAAGACCGCTTGTAGGACTTGATGAGGGCTTTGATCTCCTCCATTTGAGCTTGCATCTTGGCGCCGTTGGAGTTGTTCATGGCATCGAACTCGTCATTGTTGTTGTAGACCGAAGATGAAATACCTTGCCTATCCATCACTCCAAGAGAAAAATGTGAGTGGTAGAAAGAGAAGAACGAATACCAAATGTACCTTGACCAAAGTTGAAAGTGGATCAATGATCACTCCAATGTGGACAGGGAAATAGCACAATTGGTACCAATTTTTGTCGGTTTCTCACACCTACACAAATAAGGCTTATGGTGGAGCTCGGTGAGGATAGTGGCACAAAAATTTGATGCAAAATGTTAGCAAGAGTCAATAATGTTGAAAGAGATTCACAAATTCGCAAGTGAAACAAGTAGACCAATAGCAATGAATGGCACACGGAAACGCACACACGGATAGATAAATGGGGTCGTGCAACCAAGGAATGAGCTCAAAATGTGGAATCCACGGAAAATGCTCTTGTTGCACAACTGTAGAGAGATGCTAGCGCGATTGCTCAATAGGCAGATACGACACTTGTGCACAACCTATAGGAGAAAAAAATGCAACGACTTCTATCCCAAGTATGCTATGTATATGATGTTCCGGTGGTATGATCCAAGATGATCGGATATGACAATCTTATATGCAATGTGGTATGATGCTATGGCACTTGCTTACAAGCTTCTTTGCTCTTTGCTCTTTTGCTTAAAAGCTTATTCTTTTTTTATATGGCCAAAATATGAAATGCACAAACCAAGGTAGCAATTGGGTATATACGGGAACAAACTTGAGGCACAATGGATGATATCATACCGATATGATATGGTATGTATGCAATGTATGGTGTAGATCACTAATGTGCACAAGTAACGTTGCCGACAATACTCAAATGGCTAGTCTCGATAGGCAAGTGACGCAAAATGGGCTAGGGGTTATCAATGCAATGGCAAGGGGATATACAATGGAGGGATACCACGATACCAAGATGATATGGAGGTTACCGTCCGTGTCGATGATGAGTGGCAGTGATCTTGATGGATATACCAAGATGATGGAGACTCGTCCCTAAGTAGCCGAAACACCTTAGGAAACGTAAAACCACAAACTCAAAATCTCAAATGTCAAATGGTGGTAGCGGCATGCGGCGGTGGTTGCGGAAGCTCAATGGGATTGCGTAGATGCAATGATGGGTTTTGAGACGCAATGCGGAAGTGGAGGGTAAGGTGGTGTACTATACACGGTGTCGGAGTTGGAAGCACGGTCCCTAAGTAGACGAAACACCTTAGGAGACACAACTCACAGCACTAACAAAATTGGGTTAAGTTGGGGTGGTGGAAGTGTATGGTGGACAAGCCTATGTGGGAGTTATGGTGGTGGTGGTGGTTGATGAAGAAACAATCGTCCCTAAGTAGCCTAAACACCTTCGGAGACTCGAATCACTCCTCAAGCAACCACTAATGCTATAAGGAACAAAATTGGTTAGGTTGCGGAAGTCGGTGGTGGTTATGCGGAGGTTGTGGTGGAAGCCCTAGGCAAAGATGCCAAAGTTCCAAAAATTTGATGGAGTCAAATGGTTATGGTAGTATTTTGTTGGAAGGGGGATGTCAAGAGCTTTTCAACGGGCTAAAGAACGTCAAAATGGACTCCGGATGAATTAGTTATGGTCAAAACGGTGAAACGTGAAAGGCTGAAATGTCAGGGGCCGGACATCCGGGCTCAGGGCCGGAAATCCGGGACCTGATGTCCAGAACCGTGCAGATTTGGTGCTCCAGGAGCCCGGTGTCCGGCCGGGGACTCGGATGTCCGGCCCGATGGCCCGGATGTCCGGCCTTTGGCCCGGATGTCCGGCCCGACGAATCCAGATCTCCTTTGGGGCGGAGATTTTTGAATTGGAGATGGAAATTGATGATTCCAAGGGCAAAATTTGATGGATTTGTGGATGGAAAGTGGGGAAAATTGGGGGAAAGATAGATCTACTCAAGACACAACGAATCCATGGATCAAAATCAACAAAATATCATCAAACTAACAAATCACAAAAAAAATTAGGGGCTATTTTTGGTGGGGATTTTCGAATTTTAGAACGAAATCAACAAAATTAGGCTAGAAAACAAAGAGGGGAGCCTCCGAAATCATGATCAACGTGGCTCATGATACCAAGATGATGTAGGGTAGAACCCTAGTGGCCCGATCTTTCACAAAAGGAGTGGATCCCGCAATGAACACGAAGAACACGAGGGGGAAAACGAGGGGAAAATCATGAGGGGAACACAAGAGAACACTGAAACCAACAAGAATGATCACACATGCGCTAGATCCATGAACATAAAGGGAGATACAAGATCCAAAGTCAACAACGGACGATACAAGAGGTAACAGTCTTCTCCGTGAGGAGGTCTTGATGGGACCGCCCAAGAGGGGGTCTTGATGATCTTCTCCGCAAGGAGGTCTTGAATCCAAAGGGATCTTCTCCGTAGAGGCCGCAGTCTCTCTCGTGGAGTAGATCCGATGTGGATGAGCAATGCTCTATCTCTAAAATGAGCTAAACCAATGCTAACCCTAGAAAGTTGGACGAGGTGGAGTATATATAGTCTAGGTGGGAGAAGGGATACATGGGCCTCGGCCCTTCACTGTGCGCAGACAGGGGAGGCCGGATGTCCGGGCTGGTCGGGCCGGATGTCCGGGCTTTCAGGCGATGCCGGATGTCCGGGCTGGGGAGGCCGGATGTCCGGGCTGGAGTGGTGGCACTTGTTGCTCTCGGGTTCGGAGGGGCCGGATTTCCGGGCTGGGAGCCGGATGTCCGGGGGCTCGGGAATGGCCGGATGTCCGGGCTGGTGAGGCCGGATGTCCGGGGCCTGGGAGCTGTTCTCCGTCTTCTTCCGTCGTCGCTTCCATTCTTCCCTCGCGGATGGTGTAGTTGTTCCTTGGAGCTTGCACTCCTCCTCAACATCCGTGAAGCTTCGACAATACCTATGCATGCACACGGGAGAAGTGTCAAGTAGTATACCATCCTCGAAGGGGTCAAGTGAGCACGTGTAAAGGAGATGATTCACCTTTATGTATGTGAAGTAGATGTCGCACGTGTCACTTGCCAAACGGACTCTTGACATGGTGATGTCCATAGGATGCTCCGCATCATCCCATGCACAGCGGGCGACTAAAGCGTGTTGATATTTTCAAGAGAGGTCGGGGTAGACCGAACTTGACATGGAAGGAGTCCGTAAAGAGAGATCTGAAGGACTGTAGTATCACCAAAGAACTACTCATGGACAGGGGTGCATGGAAGCTTGCTATCCATGTGCCAGGACCATGAGTTGGTCGCGAGATCTTATGGGTTTCACCCCTAGCCAACACAACTTGTTTGAGACTAAAGGCTTTGTTGTTGTTGTTGTTGGTGGTGGTGGTGGTGCTTTGAGCTTTTGACACTAATTCCACAGTGGTATTTAAGGAACCACTGTCTTCTTATTGATGTTCGCATTTTCTATTGTTGGTTTTGTCCAGTAATACTGAGAAGATTCAACTTTGAGCTTTTGACACTAGTTCCACAGTGGTATTTAAGGAATGCTAACTGCCTGGGTCATACCAAAGTTGTGAGTTGACTAGGATGGGATGCCTCAGGCAAAAGCCTAGTGCCAACCTCGTCGACAACGATGATGGCGACGCCTTCGGGCCCCGCTTCCCTTCATGGAGGCGTCATTGGAGAGCTACCGTTGCCTGCTCTTTCCTGTTCTCTGGGCAAAAGCCTCAGATCCTTCTCGTGCGGTGGAATGATCTGTGGCGGCGACCGGTGCCTTGGTCATCGTGGTGCTGATGATTGACCTATCTCTTGGGGTCTCATGGCGGTGGTGAAGTCTCGGTTTTTAGTGCCCTTTGAAGGCGCCCGAGATTTTCTTGCATTGCATAGTGCTCTGGTTCCTTCTATTTGTGATGGCGGTTCCCGCTCTTCGTGATCTGCCCAGTGGTGATGGCACTGATGGGTGCTAGATTTTTGGTGTTGGCTGCTTGCCGTAGCTCGCTTCTGGCTGTTCTTCTGTTGTTCCCTGTCACTTGTGTACGTTGGGTGCTACGTGCTGTAGCTACTGTGTTGTGTCTCAATCTTGTTTTATGGAAGTGAAAATATTTTAGGCCGGCTTTTGCCCGCTGTAGCAGCTTCAATAGAAAATTACATATTGGTCTCGGTGTTTGGCTGATGATGTTGGTTGCTCTGCAGAAATGGCTTGGTTGCTGTAGGTTCTATGCACCATGCACCATGCACCGGTCAGCTCTGTAGTGGACTTGTAGGAATTAACTTGAACATTTTGTTTGCTCATGACTATAATGTAATCGAACATTGTGTTAATTCACGCATGTCATGTATTTTCTGTAAAATTTAGTCAATTGGCACGAAGACGTAGTGACTTGCTTGGATTAATTCGACCCATGATGTGTGCCAGTGTGTGTGTGCTGAATTTTTAACTGCTTCTCACAGTGTCAGTAATGAATGTTCAGCTATTCTGATATCTTTCTGCACACGTGTGGAATCAGATGAGTCATTATGATCCAGACAGGAATAGGTAAATGAAAGGAAAAATAAGGATTAGCTTCTGCACATTGATAACTTTCTGTATTTTTTAGATGAGAAAAATTCACTACAGGGCCTATAACTTGCGTCGGTGGCGGCGTCCGACGACGACGGCGGCGAGGACCACAAGAAGAGAGCCGGGAGATACATTGGCTGTGGCACCCCGCAGCACACAGCAAGAACAAGCAGGAGCATCAGCAGCAGTAGCAGGCACCCGCGCCTGCGACGCTGGTGAAGGTGGACCGGTGAACTGGTGAAGGCGGACGGCGGCAAGAACGAGCCGGAGATGGAGACGCTGCTCAAGGGGTCAGCCTACATCCTCGGCGCCACCGGGTCGAGCATCGTGTACAAGGCCATGCTCGCCGACGGCACCGCGCTGGCGGTCCGGCGCATCGGTGAGAGCGGCGGCGCCGACAAGCTCAAGGACTTCGAGGCGCAGGTGCGCGCCGTCGCCTGGTTCCGGCACCCCAACATCCTCCAGCTCCGGAGTTTCTACTGGGGCGCCGACGAGAAGCTCCTCATCCATGACTACTACCAGTAAGTCCTACTCGACTCCATTGCTACATTGCCAACATCGCCGATGCACCTGAACTAGCAGTGTTAATGAACTAGCTACATTGGCATTTAGATTTCAGAAACAACGGACAAAATCTCTACCTAAAAATGAAGGGTAAAAATGAAACGAGGGCAGGACCAAAATGGTAAACATGTACTATCAGGCTTGCTTTAGTGCCAAGCTTGATAGAAACAATCTGCATGGTCAAAGGTTCAAATGGCAGAGATCTTTTTTTACCGCATGGAAAAACTCAGCATTACAATGTGTTCCGATGATCAATATGCAGTGGCATATGAGATTGTAGGTGCTGAAACTGTAGTAAGGTGAATGAGATTGAACATCTGTATGCAGGGATAACTAAGAACGACAGATATATAGTCTACTAGTTATGCAGTTGGATCCTGCCAGGTAGTCTACTACTAGTTAGCAGCGAATTAGCCACATCGGCGTCTGTTTAAAGCGGGAGCAAGTCCGAGTTCCGCCGCGCCAACGCCTCCTCCCGAGTCTCTCACCACCGCATGTTCAGCCGTAAGGAGGGTGGTGGCAGTTTCATGCACGGCAGCGCCGCCGCCGTCGGTGGACTGGCGGCAGAAGGGCACGGTGACCACCGTCAATGACCAGGGGTAGTGCTGCATTTGCTGGGCTTTGTCGACGATCATGGCCGTGGAGGGCATCAACGGGATCTGCAATAAGAACCTCATGTCTCTATCCGAGCAGAAGCTCGTGGACTGCAAAACGAAATCCAACGCCGGCCGCAACCGGGGCCTCATGGACTACCCCTTCCAGTACATCGCCAAGCACGGCGGGGTCACCGCCGAGGACGCGTACCACTATAAGGCGCGGCAGGCCTCCTCCTGCAACAAAAAGGCGCCCACCATGGTCACCAACTCATAGACGATGTGGGAGGTGCCGAGCAGCAGCTCGAGGAGCTCGCGCGCTTGCGTCGCTGCGCCGCGCTGCTCGAGCCCCGCGCGCAGGGCAGTGAGGGCCGCGGAAGCGGCGGCGCGTAAGGCGGCGACATTGTCCCTGAGGTCGGCGAGCGGGGCGTGCATGCGGGTGGCGGCGACGTCGACGCCCTTGAGGCGGGCGCTGAGGCTAGTCAGCATAGCCGCGGTTGATGAGGCCGACGAGCTCAGCCCAGAGGGCAGCGCGAGGGGAAGAGCAGCTCGGCGACGAGGCTCTCAAGGGGCACGTAGGAGCGCCGTCTGTCACCGGGCGGCGAGGAACGCCGACGTAGACGCGCGGGAGACCAGCGGGGCGGCGGCGGTGGGTGAGTGAACGAGAGAAGGAAAGGGGTCGGCGGCGGTGATTTGAAGCTCGTCATCGAAGGGAGAGGGGAATGAGCTGGTTTGGTTCGACCGGCTCGGGTGGAATCTTTTTAGAGGGTGTTTGTTTTTAAGGATTTATTGGTTTAGGGATTTAAAAAAGTCTTTATAAGTTCCATCTAAATCAAACAGAAGGGATTTATAGGGATTTATAATGGACATTTGGAACTTATGAAATAAGATTTTTAAGAAGGGATTTATAGGGAGTTATAGTTGTAATATGGTCTCTTAGTTCATGTTAAGTCTCAAGAATCAAACAGATAGAGACTTTTTAGGGACTTGAGACTTATAAGTTGGAACTGAAAAAAGTCTTAAGACTTATGAACCAAATAAGGCCTTAGTCTGTGACCACTTTGCAAAAAAGCCTTCCAATGCCTGCTTATTTGCGCTATTTCGGCCACATGTCCAGTCCATCCCACGCTGTATCACTTGAACAACGCCACCTAAGCGAATACATAGAGCAAAGCGTACAATGGATCATATGTGACCCCCAAAGCAAGTTTGGTGACTGTATTTCGGGTATTTCTAACCACAGAGACTAAAGTGGACACCAACGCAAGTTATAGGCTCTATAGTGAATTTTTCTCTTTTGAGATTCTAGGATAAAAATTGCAATCCCCATTCCAGGTGAAACCCTTGTTATTGGCAAAATTTTGGCGGACAATCCTCTGAGCATCCTTTTGTTTCTTATATGTCCGCATGACTATACATTACACACGGATCACTTTGGCATTACACACCACGATCTGATCATGCACACGGGTCAAGATGAAAGCACATTGGTAGCTTGTTATGAAATTGTTGTTTGTTAACATTCAGCTCTGATTTGATTTGAAGTATATTCTACTATTCAGACTGTAGCTTCATATGTATCTCTGCATAGTGGAGTCACATCATCTCCATGAACTATGAAGATGACTGAATTTCTCATCATGGTGTCAATGTGTTCGGTAGAGAATCTAAAATCCCTTGGATTTGCGGGAGTATTACATATTCGGTGTGATCCATATCTCTGAAGGACATGCACCCTCCAACTTTTATGCATCCCTTCAAAGGGAAAAGCATGCTCAAAAACCCTTGTTTCTATGTCATATAAGAGCATCTTCAACCGTGCCCCCAACAAGGCCCACCAAGCGAGTTTTCGGCCGCCGGCGCCAAAAAATCGGCTCAGTCGCGCCCCCAAGGGCCTAATTTTCATCGGCTCGGGCCGAAATTGACACCGGCGAACCCAACCCGGCCCCGGCGTGATGGGGGCGCTCATGGGTGCCGGGCGAATCTTTTTTGGCGCGAAAGAGCCGCGGGCCCTCCTTGCGAGCGATTCATCTCGCTTCTCGCCGCTTCGTCGTCCTCATCGCCTCGTTCCCCGCGGCGAATCAATACCAAAGCTACCGCGCGCTGCCGTGCCGGTCAGCCTCCGCCATTGATGCCTCACGGGCGGCGCAGTAAAAACGAGACGACACGCGTCCCCTCGCATGCCACGCGTACGCGCGGCACCTCCGCCTACATAAAGCCGACCCCCAGCGCGCCGGTGGCATGCACAGAGTCTCCACCGCTGGCGTCACCTTTCTCCCCCTTCCTCCCTCTCCTCTCGCCGTCTCCAGCTCAAAGAATGGCCGAACGCTTTGCAGGCGACGGCGCGGCGGCGAACGGCTTCAGCCGCCGCCACCTTCACGAGAACGAAACTCGGCTCCTCTTCGAGGCCGAGTACCCGGTCCCGCCGGACATGCGGGTGCCCGGGGCCTGGAGTAACCTAGTAGCTTTTTTTTCTTTTTTAAAATATTTTAAATATGAACGAACTCGCCGAAGTTTGGTTGAATTTGCGCCGTGTTTGTGCCGTAATTTATATTTTCAAAAAAACATGGACGCCGCGACTGGGGGGCATCACGCCCCAGCGCGTCGTTTATCGCCGGTGCACCCTCAGGGGACGATTTTTAGCGCCTTCTGGGAGGCCAACGGCTGGAGATGCTCTAACCTTACACCTCCCCATCCACGGCAACGGCCAACTAAATCAAACGTCATTGTCATCCAGGGAGATGAGAAATAGATGCATCGAGGCCTTAAACCAGGGAATTTCTTTGAGGACAAACATGCCGAGTGATTCAGTCCAACAAATATTGCATGCTCCGCCAAGTCGTCCGGCGATACCTTCTGGCATCCTTCGGGATGAACCTTGCCAATTAGAAACCTAACACGATCCACACGGTTTGCAGAAATGGCCCGGATTTGCAAGAGATCACCCCATGGTGTGGACACCTAGTGCCTACTAAGAACACATGAATAGGTTCTATGCGCGATGATCGCCTCCTTTGTTGGTCCACTCGATCTATCAAGATTGTATTTCTCTACTATTCCATGGTACGTCACGGTGTAAAACCTTCCGTTGTGGTATGCGCAGTCCGCATACCGATCTTGTTCCCTTCTAGCTATAGTTGAGACCACCTGCCACTTGCCCTCTCCTGCCCTAACAAAAGAGAGCCAATTGCTATCATAATGGATGATCATGGCAATGCAGTCACCATCTTTCGATGGAGCACAGGACAGCACTGCCTTGTGCCTTCTGGAAGAACCATGTCGCCAGATATTTCGCATCATATAATGCATCGTTAAAAAGACGATAACCTTCTATGCTTCCTTGTTCATCATATGTTGCCTCCACGAAAGAGAAGTCGGTGATCGGCGGTAAAGGAACCATGTCCGATGTAATGGGGTTGAAGAGAAGTAGATTGGAGAGTTGATTTACCAGAACCAGCCATCCATGAGAAGCTCCGGCACACACGACGAAACAACCCTCGGGAAAATTGATACTGTAAGACCTATTGACGTCCAGGAGATGGCGGAACTTGCAGGTCACGACCGAGCTGCAGTTAATCTTGTTGGGTTGACTCTCCTCCTCCACGGGATGGGTCCAAGACATGAGCCACGGTCTGCAAGAAGATGGGACGCCGGCGGACGCCACGGCCCGGCGCCACGATGCACAGACTGACGCAAAAGCGAGGGATTCCAGGAGCTGGAGGCGTTGGAGGATTCCGAGGAGGAGATCCGTCGGGAGGTCCGGCCAACTAGACCTTGCGTAAGAGCCTGCCATTGTTGTTGTAAACAAAATATTCTTCGTATTGTGTGTGCTTGCCTGCAGGTTATGTATAATATATCGATAATATATTGGTCGGACTTGGACAATATAATGAATCTCTCTCTCCCGCGTCCTCTCTTATCGTAGTTTTTTTTTTCCTTCGATACCCTACAAAGCCAGTTTCAGAGGCGATCATCTTGGCCCGTGTACGGTATGTACTACTCCACATCATTGACCAGGGGCCGGGACGCATAAGAGAGGCCTAGTCGCGAGATGACCAGCCGCGGCCGCCGCAGCTCGCCGTCCCGGGCGGCACTGGACGACGACGATCTGCTCTGCGAGGTCCGACCAAGTGGACATTGCGTAAGAGCCTGCCATTGTTGTAAACAAAATATTTTCGTATTATGTGCTTGTGCTTGCAAAGCAGTGTTGGAGGCTCTTGAGTGAGCCAGATTTGTTATGTGCCAGAATATTAAGAGCAAAATATTTTCCAGAGGGCAACCTCCTTACGTGCAGCTTAAAGAAGGGTAGCTCTTACACCTGGCAAAGCATTTGGAGTGGTATTCAGACCTTCAAGAAAGGTCATATATGAAGAGTAGGAGATGGGTCTCAAATAAACATATGGGAGGACTCTTGGGTACTAAGCAGCCCCACTCGGAAAGTCATGACACCAAGGGCGAACATTGAAATTACCAAGATGTCGGAACTCATTGATGCGGATAATAGAGCTTGGGATGAACAGTTAATTAATGATCTATTTTGGCCAATTGATGCACAACGTATTCTCAACATTCCTTTGGCTCTAGGGATGATGGATGATTTTGTTTCTTGGCATTTTAATAGAAGCGGAAATTTTACACGGAGGGCAGCGTATCATGAAGAATGGGAACACCAACACGGATGAAAGTTGAGGATGACAAATTCGATACAAGCCTCAAGTACTAGTCCAGTTTGGAGGACCATTTGGAAACTACGTGTGCCTTCAAAAGTGAAAATTCATGTGTGGAAAAATTTGCTTGGTGCTCTTCCATGTCAAGGACTCTTGGCGAACAGACACATAATTTCGAGTTCTCAATGCCCCTTATGCAGTTCAGATTGTGAAAGCATTCGGCATGCTTTATTCTTGTGCCCTCGAGTACAGGAGGTGTAGTGTTTACTAGGTATGGCAGCTGTGGTGAATGAGGTGTGCATGGTGGAAAGAGAGGGTGGCTCGGTGATGGCCGACCTCCTCTTGTCCAAGAATCCAACTAAGGCATTGGTTAATGATGTTCACCGCAATAACCTTGTTGCCACGGCTGCGAGGTACTTGTGGTGGGAACGACGCAGATATACACACGGAGAGCAACTGTACGAGCCTACCAGATCGGCGCAAGCAATATCGACTCTCGCAAAAAGTTACTCAAGAGCAAAATTCAAGCACAACAGAATTAGGAGACATGGTTGGGAGAAACCACGAGAGGGCACAATCAAGCTGAATGTGAACGCAGGTTTCAACATTGACAGTGGCACTGGCACTACAGGTGCTATACTTCGAGACCACTTCGGTTTCTTTGTGGCGGCATCTTGCAGCAATATCCCTTTTGTTGAAGAAGCGGCTACAGCGGAAGCACGAGGCTTAAGAGTTGGACTTCTCCTCGCAAGAGAAACTGGATGCAACAAGATATGCGTAGAAGATGATTGCATGGAAGTCATTGAAATCATGCAAAACGGAGGAAATTCGCTTGGACCAGCAGCAACAATTTATGAAAAATGCTCTTTCTTAGCTCGTAATTTTATTTCTATAATTTTTTCTCATTATCCTAAGGAAGCTAATATGGTGGTAGATTTGTTGGCTAGGAATTCCGAGGTCTCTCGAACTATTCTATGGAAATCAGAGCCTTCGAATTTTCTGCTAGATGTATTGATAAACGATGTATCGCTGTTTTCACATGAAATATAAACAGCCATAATGGCTTTTCCCTTAAAAAAACAAACGATCTGATACATATATTGGTCGGACTCGGACGAGCGAAATCTCTCTCCCACGTCGAAGGTTTCAGAGCCAGAAACATGCGTCGTCGTGTGTATGGTTATGCCCTACGAAGCCAGTTTGAGGGGCGATCATCTTGGCCCGTAGTACGGTATATGTACTACTGCCCCAATTCGTGGGCTCTGCGTCCACATCATTGACAAGGGGCCGGGCCCGCAAAGTCTCTTTTACCGGTTTAGGGATGTACCGGCAAACAATCCGCCGTTCGCTGGGTTTGCGATTTGTGCATCGTCATGGTCCACCTTTTGTATAGCACTGTATTTTTATAACCCACCTCTAATATATCACTGTAATATGTCAGGAGGATGACCCACTATTTGTACTAGTATGTCAGCTTTGTCAGCTCAGCATGCATACAACCTTTTTCCTCTCTTCCCGCTCCCAAACAAATCCACCTTTTTATTTTTGCTTACAATTTTAGATGGTCATCATATTTCACATTAAAATTTCATTATAGAATTTTTTTGTAGATTCAAATTCCTTGCAAGATGATCTTCGGAACAAGATCAATCTTGAATATTTTTAAATTAGATTTCAAAATAACATGTTTCATAGTCTTCAAAAAATATCTCGTTTCATAGATTTCAAATAGTTCAAAAAATAAATTTCGCTAAGTTCATAGATATCAATTATTTCAAAGAATTGAAACATATATTTTGTAACGAGTGAAATCACTTTTTACAAACAAGTGAAATATAGTTTTTCAATTGAATGAGTGTAATATTTTTCTGAAACTAGTGAAATGAGTGAAATCTATCTTTTGTAACAAGTGAAATCACTTTTTTGAAACAAGTGAAATGCAGTATTTCAATTGAATGACTGTAATATGTTTTCTGAAACTAGTGAAATAAGTGAAATCTATCTTTTGTAACGAGCAAAAGCACTTTTCTGAAAGAAGTGAAATTTAGTATTTCAATTAAATGAGTGTAATATGTTTTCTGAACTAGTGAAATCTTTCTTTTGTAACGAGTGAAATCACTTTTTTAGAACAAGTGAAATATAGTTTTTGAATTGAATGAGTGTAATATGTTTTTCGAAACTAGTGAAATGAGTGAAATCTATCTTTTGTAACGAGTGGAATCGCTTTTTTAAAACAAGTGAAATATAGTATTTCAACTGAATGAGTGTAATATAGTTTGAGATGAGTGAAACAATCAAATACAATAATATTGAAATATGATACATAAAATTCAAACTAGTAAAAATGTATCCAAGATTGGTCTTGTTTGAAAGGTCTTATCGTCCTGGACTCGAATATATAAAAAATTTCAAAAATGAACATTTGATTCAAAACATATCAAGTATTCAAAAATATGAGGATGAAAATTAATCCATGTGAGTGGAAAGAGAGGCTGCATCCATGCGTCATTCATCTCCACTCTAACTCTCTCTCTCTCTCCTCTATGAAAAGGCTCAAAAGACATGCAATGTCAGTTTTGTCTGCTGTATTAACTGGGTATAGTAGAGGAATTAATTTACAAATTTATACGGAGTCAGATAGCACGCATCTTGAGAAAATTGATGGATGGTGGATTCTCCACCGGTACATCCCGCCACCGGTAAAAAAAACTTATTTGGGGCCGGGCCTCTAGATGTCAACGGGGACGAAACCCATCGGGTTTTGCCTTCCCAAACCCATCCCCACGAGAAAATCGCAAACCTGTCCCCGTCCCCATCACCGTGCGTGGGGCTAGTTTTCCGCCCGTCCCCTAAACCCATCGGGTTTCGGAGAACCCGCGGGGAACCCACGAGAAAAATCAAAATATTTAAACAAACATAATGGCGACAAAGAATAACATTTCAACAGCAAAAAAAGCACATTTCAGCAGCATAACTAGAGCAAATTTCAACAAAAAATAACCCGACTTGGGACGTGAAGAGGCCACCATTGAGTTCGTCACCGGTGGCGACGCCCTTTCTCCATATCAGACCGGCAGCAGGGGAGAAGACGTGGAGGGAGGAGGCTCGCCAGCGCAGATCGTGGTCGGCGGATCTTGCGAGATGGGATCGAGCCAGGCGGCGCCTAGGGTCCTAGGTTTAGGGTTAGGTATTATGTGGGAGAGAGAGATGAGGGCTCGAGCGAGGGGGAAAGGAGCGGGCGATACTGGCTGTTTGGCCTTCGACACTAGGGGGTGGGGGGCTCGGTAGTTTTGGGTTGGGCCGCGCAGGAGCATTGGTTGGTAAAAAATGTATTTTGCCGGGTTTGCCGGGTTTCGGGTTCGGGGACTACCGAAACGGATGCACACCCACGAAACATGTCGGGTTGTATAATGTGCCCAACAACAGCCCCGCGGGAATGAAAAGACGCCCATCCCCGTTCCCTAATAGGGTAAAAACCCGCGGGGACGCGGGTTTCGGGGCCCCGTTGCCATCTTGAGCCGGGCCGCATCAACGAGGCCGAGTCACGAGATGACCAGCAGCCGCCGCCGATGCTCGCCGTCTCCGGTGGCGCTGGACGACGATGACCTGCTCTTGGAGATCCTCCTACGCCTCCCGCTGCAGCCCTCCTCCCTCCCACGCGCCTCCCTCGTAAACAAGCGCTGGCGCCGCCTCGCCTCCGACCCCGGTTTCCTCCGCCGCTTTCGCATCCACCACCGCCGCAGCCCTCCAATCCTCGGTTGCTTCGTGGAGGGAGTCCACGGCGTCTCCTTCCTACATACTCTGGAGGCCCCCAATCGTGTCACTCCATGGCGCCTCTCTTTCCAGTCCCCAACGAAGACCGCTTCAGGCTACTCAACTGCCGCCATGGCCTCGTTCTCATCTACAACCGGACACGGCGCCGGCTCCTTGTGTGGGACCCCATCACCGGCGACCAGCACCACGTAGCCATCCCCGTGGTGTTCCATAACTTCCTTTTGAAGACGACCGAGGTCAGCGGGGCGGTGCTTCGTGCTGGGAAAGACGTCCAACACTTCAAGGTGGTTTGTGTGGCAACATGCTACGACGGACATACAAGCAGCTCTAGCCTGCGTTTACTCCTCAGAGACCAGCTCATGGGGTGAGCTCATCTCAACACCGATTCCACGGTTGACCATATTTGACACCAGAATTTCTTGGGATCAGCCTGCTGTGCTGGTTGGGGATGCCCTTTACTGGTTGCTTACCGGGGGTTCAGAGGGAATTCTTGAATTTGATGTTGAGAAAAACAGCTTAGCTGCGGTACAGTTTCCTGTGGATGTGTATGGAGATGGGTTCACGGTTATAAGGACATATAGTGGTGCCCTGGGTTTGCTCCACGTATCGAAATTCACCGCGCAGTTATGGGAGAGCAAGACCGATTGCAATGGTTTTCCTTCATGGGGGCTTGGAAGAACCATTAAACTGGACAAACTGAATCCAATGAAATTGTACCCAACGATACGAGGCTTTGCCCAGGACAATAATGTCGTGTTCCTGTGGACAATGGCCAGCCACTTTGCGGTCCAGCTTCAGTCATTGCAGTTCAAAAATCTACCCGAAACCGACGTCAAATCATACTTCCATCCATTTGAAAGTGTATATACCGCAGGTAACAACATGCCTTATAGTGTGGGTATAATTAAAACAAGTTATTTTTTATAATTGGTTGATGAAATGTTGTTCATATCCTTTGGTACTAAACTACTAATTAAGCCCACAATTTTTAGTGTCTTATGATTGGTTGATTATATCTTATACTCTTATAGTACTATTTATCATTTTAATTACTTGTAGTTATTAAAGTTTTATGGACATTATGCTATTATAAGCGGTTCCCTTAAATATTTTCTCATCATATCTCAGTTTGCCCGTCCAACTCTACATATGTAGTTGGTCATTTTCACCATTTGCCTATATTGTATAGGTTGTGTTATCCAAAGTTCCAAACTAAATGTTGTAGTGGGTTCTGTCCAGTCCAATTCCACTTTTAGTCTTAAATTGACCTCTAATCCAACAACCAAGTTAAACCACTCCACTTTTAAAATGATACTGTAGCCATAAAATTATCGGTAATTATATGCCAAGGGAAATGATGAAACAAGTTCTTCAGGAGGAGATTATCTGAAAGAAACACATCTGCAACCTCTCTTAGGATGATCTTGTCATGGACAAGAAGATGAACTCTTGTGAAAGATGCCAACATGACCTTAAATTTGCCATTGCCGCTTTCGAGGCAGCGACTAGTTTCTTCTATTGCAGTTACCATAGATGATTAATAATTTGTATTGAACACATGATAAAAAAAAGTACATGACTAGATTAAACAAAATTGCAGCCTTTGATTTTTATTGATGTGGTTATGGATCAATCAAGTATGTATGTTGTCCCTCTACACAAACAATTGATAGCTGAAAATTCATTAGCATTTGGTTACAAATTCCTTTGGTTATATGAGCTTATAACTATTCCATTAAACATTGTTGCTGATCTGGGATCATTATAATACTCAGTGCTACATTTTAGTTTGTCACAGTACTCGAAGAGCATGTCCTCATTATATCTTAATACCTTAGCCGGTTTGCATGCAGTCTGATTTCTTCAATTTTGTCAGACAACTGTGCTCAAGTCACTTTTTTTTCTTTCAGTTTAATTTTTAATGGACAATCTTGCTATTCCTAGTCGGTTTGCTATTCCTGTTCAGTTTAATTTCAGCTAGTCAGTCTAACTATAGCTTATTAGCAATGGCTTGTGTGCAGTCCCATTTCTTCTATGTTAGTTATCATATATGCTTCATAATTTGTATTGGGCACATGATACAAGATTACTTTCTTAAAATCACAAGAAAAATTGTTTTCGACACAATTGCAATTCTTTTTTAATATTCCATCCCTCAAATTATAATTAGAAGTACTTGAAATTCTATTCTTTCTGTGGTGCAAAGGTCTTAAATTGACATATATTTTGGACCAAGGGAATATCAACTTACAAGCCCATGAGCTACAAGCCTGATGTTTTGTTTTCTACACCATGAGCCCATGATATACTCATGATAATAAATAATAGTTCAAATGATCTAATAAGCTAGATTATTTAGTATTCGCCTCTAAGAGCAACTGTAGCAGAGTTGTCATACTAGCCCAATCGCCATAATAACTGCCAATATAGCGATTCTGGCAAAAAAACACTAGCAGAGCCACCATACCCGTTAGAATCATCATAATATATGAAGCGCCCTACATATCTGGCCTCCCGGCCTCCATATTTGGCGCACGAATGGAGTGCACTCCATAGTTTCCTGAATATGGTGGGAACATGGCGGGAGGGAAATTTCATGGTAGGTGGGGATTGTGTCCTCACTAGTAGAAAACGGGCCTTTAGTCCCGGTTCCAGAGGGCCTTTAGTCCCGGTTCTGGAACTGGGACAAAACAAACGGGACTAATGCCCAAAACCTTTAGTCCCGGTTGGCTTATGAACCGGGACTAAAGGAGCTCCACGTGGCCGCTGTCTGGAGCTCCACCTTTAGTCCTGGTTGGTAACACCAACCGGGATTAAAGGAATTTTTTTGAAAAAAATAAATGATTTTTTCCGATTTTCAAATTTCTGAATTATTTAACAATGTAATCACCCCTCATCACCTCTCAAGTGTGGAGCACTCATTCCAAATCGTCTAACTTCCTGACTGGTCACCCATCCTCTCACTACTCCAGCCTAAGCACGCTTAACTTCTGAGTTCTATTCCCCCTAGTTTCCAAGTCTGCACTTGTTATTTTCCTGACAATAGTAAGCTGTCAATCCTATTAACCCCTAGGACTTGAACTTGAGTATGAAGTCACACGTTTCACCATTTGAGTTTGAAACTATTATTCAAAAATAATAATGATTTGGTAACACTAATATTTTTGAATAAGTAGTTTGACCAAAATTTTAAAAAAACTTAAATTTGAGGATAATTTTTTCCTTTCAGAATTTGAGGATTCTAAAGATTTGCAAAATGGCCTACGGCGGTTGAAATCGGAACTGGCTTTTCGTGCTGAACATTTTGATATATTATACTTTTTTTCGACATCGGATGCAAAAGTTATAGCCGTTTTACTTTCTCATAACTAGTAGATGTAGTAACATAACTAGATCTCGAAGGATTTTCATTTTTGAAGTTTTTATTATTTTCTTTTGTTTTTTTTTCAAAACTGAAATCACGATAAGGAGGGGGGGGGGGGGGGTAGAGTTTGAAAATTGCAGAACCCCTTTAGTCCGGGATGGTGTCCATCCATTCCTACCGTCGACTACCTACTAGCACTGTCCCAGCCAGAGTCACAGCTAAGGTCCAAGCCAGAGTCATGTTCTATTAAAGTGGCAAAAAGAATTACTTTTTAATATAGCAAAACTAATTCTATCAACTGTTATTAAAGGCTAAACAACTATTAATATAAAATAGTAGAAAAATTAATATTAATTAATTATAAAAATTTATCTACTGTTGTCTAACAGAAGCATACTACAACATGTTGAAATTTACAGAAAGAACTAACTAAAAATAATTGAAAACAACAATTAAAGGACTAAAACAACTATATAAGCAAAACAATATTGTTTTAATTAAAATCCTAATTTAAATTATTCTAAAATTAACCAAATAAATCTTACTGTAACAACAATCTAACATGTGACTAGGAGCAAAAAGAATTAAATTTAAAACTATTTTAAAATCAAATTATTCACAATCTAGGGTTTGAAGCAAATTTGAACAAATTCATATTTAAATCATTCAAAATTTAAACCTAATGGCACAAACAGAAACTTTTTGAATCTAATGCAACAAGAATCACTCAAAAACATCGAATATCCTAAAAGATATAAGCAATTTAAAACAGAAACGAAAAACAATAAAAAGGAAAAACAAAAAACAAATTTCAGAACTCCTTTAGTCCCGGTTGATGGCTCCAACTATGACTAAAGGTTGGAGCCACCAACCGGGACTAAAGGTCTAATCTTTAGTCCCGGTTGGTATCTCAAATATAGTATATTTCAACAACAAAACAACTGCAAATGCAGCAATATAGTATGTGTGCTTGTTTTGTTTATGCTGCTGAAAGGTGCTTGTTTTGCTATTCAAATGTTATTCTTTGTCGCCACTATCTTTGTTTAAATATTTTTATTTTCTCGTGGGTTTCCCGTGGGTTCCTCGAAACCCGATGGGTTTAGGGGACGGGCGGAAAACTAGCCCCGCACACGGTGATGGGGACGGGGACGGGTTTGCGATTTTCTCGTGGGGATGGGTTTGGGAAGGCAAAACCCGATGGGTTTTCGTCCCCGTTGCCATCTGGAGTTGAGCTAAGATTTGGTTTAAATCCTTTTACGAGTTACTACCTTCTTTTCTAAATATAAGATGTTTTGACAGTTTAAATTAAACCAACGGGACATCTTATATTTGAACACAGAGGGTAGCTTATAGAGAAAAAAAAATAACAATTCATACTCTTCGTCGAAAAAGACAAGCATACAAGCATGTTTGGTTGTGGTTAATTTCAATCCAGTCAAGTATGCCAAATTAGCCTCCCTGCAAAAAACAAAAGAAAAAGAATGAAGGGTGTGGCAAATTAGCCTCCTTAATACGAGTACGTTTTTTTTAGGCAAAGCCTCCTTGCATTGTCCTGTGTAGGTTTTTTCATTTTTTGCGTGTCAGCAGAACAGCCCTACAAAACCAGTTTCAAAGGCTCATCGTCGTGCCTAGGATTTTTGTTTTGTTTTGAGAAATATTGTCGTGTGTAGGTGACAGGGCCGGGCCGCATCAGCGAGGGCTTGCATCAGCAAACCCAACCCGCAGAAATAAACAATGCCAATGAAGGTCACTCAAGAAGTAGCGAAAGAGGGACCTTCACAGGCTCCTAAGGGATGGCGAAAGCTGAACCAATCCTTTTTACGCTATCATTGTTCTACCATGTCGTGGTTTATGTGATTGAATCAATAGGGTCGGCGGTATCCTTCTTGTCAAACATTATGTAGGAATATTGTTTTATATCTATGAATTTCTGTATGTACCAGATTTTCTACATGTCTCTCTCTCTAATTAATTTAGTATATGAATGTCCCTACAATAAAACAGTTAACACCAAGGTTAGAAATTCTTTGTATCAAGATTTAGTTACATGTTATTGTTGCCTGCCTATTCAAATATGCAAGAATTGTGTATGGTATATAGTGCATAATAGGTGGAAGTTGAAGACAACTACATGAAAAACTAGAAATGTCAAATATATTGCCCAATCTTTGTGTTTTGTCTCACTGTTTGTTTGAATTCTTATCCTTTTTCAAAACAGACCTTGGCGGCGAACCTGATGGAGTTGAAGTTTTGCACAATGCATAAGATAACTGCCTGGTCAAGTGTGCTATTATGATGTATTGGCCGAGTGCTATAAGCTTTTCTTCTGCATGTAAGTTGAGGTATCTGAAAAAAATTGATGTAAAAGATATTGTTTCCTTTTTACTAATTTTTTCTGAACTGCCAAATGTAAAGTGAGGATTTTAATATTATCTATTTTGACCCTTTCCTAAATTGTTGCTCACCTGGCGACCTCCCATCATGCTCTCATGTTGTAGTTTTCCCTCCGTGATACCTTCATCCAGAGCTACATTCGCTGCTATTTAATTATGTTCTCTCCCGTCTCAACTGGATGTGCATGCTCTATTTATTGACTTGCCTGCAGTTACTAATTTTTAATGGACAATTATGTGATTCTTAGCCGGTTTGCTTGAATATTTTCTCAATATATATATCAGCTTTTGAATCTACTCTCTCATATGCAATGGTTTATTTGTAGTCTGATTTCTTCTATTTTAGTAACCATGGATGCTTAATGATTTTTATTAAGCACATGGTAAAGAAAAATAGATGGCTAGATTCATCACAAATTTTACTTTTTCCTCGTATTATCCTTCCCTAGATCCCACTTG
Source organism: Triticum aestivum (assembly GCF_018294505.1). Classification (NCBI taxonomy): domain Eukaryota; kingdom Viridiplantae; phylum Streptophyta; class Magnoliopsida; order Poales; family Poaceae; genus Triticum; species Triticum aestivum. The sequence continues at coordinate 37,400,099 of NC_057809.1, forward strand.
GCGTGGGAGCTTCTAGCACTAGGTCTGTCCATTTTTCATATTTTATACACTATTATCATCAAAAGTAAGTGTTATAGTTTGTAAAAAACTGACTTTTATTTGGACAGACGATGCACTATCAATATATATGCCCATGAGCTTGAAACCAGATGCTTATGTTTTCTACTCCATGTGGACCCTCGATCGTATGCCCATCATAATAAATAATACATCAAAATGTTTGATAATTTAGGCTGCTCCGTATTTGCTAAGGGTGGTACTTAAGCCACTCGTCTTGTAGCTTCTTCATAGCCAGAGCAAGAAACTTGAGAATATGTTGACAAGAGAAGTTAAAGTCTGTCTTCAAACTTGAGATTATGGTGAATAGAAGCTAAAAGATGTCTTCTTATTCAGTTTTTTATGAACTGACTATCTTCTTATTGATGTTTGCTATTTCTATTATTGGTTTTGTCCAGTAATGTTGAGATTATTCAATTTTTATCATTCAACATTATTTCCGCAATGATAAAGCTAATGCTTACTGCCTAAGCCGCACCTAATTGTGAGACAAATTTAACGGCTTTTCCATATGAATTTAGTTACAGATTGGTTTGGGCGATTGGCGGATGGCATTGGTTGCTCTGCGCGTATCTACAGTTACATTTTGGTGGTGAGATGCAGAAATGATTTGCGCCATGCACGGGTCCGTGGTGGAGTGGACTTGTAGGGATTAATTTGAAACTTCTGTTAACTCGTGACTTTTCTGTTCTAGTAAGATGCCCGTGCGTTACACGGAACACCGAAATGCATTGATCCAGGAATTGTTTATTTGACAAAGTATGTGGCGGGTCATCCCATGTGTAACAAATATCAATAGGTTTCTTCGGATATTCATTCTTCTCTAGAGCTCACAAGCATCCGGGTGAAATAGTAAATGTAGGCAAAATAGATAAAAAAAACTATCTTTTGCAAATAAAAACGTTGAAGTTTCAACTTGCATCCAAAACTGCATGAAGAAATAACACTTATTTACTTTGCAAAAAATGATCTTTAAAAGTTATTTTTTGAGTATCGATTTTGTTTATTTTTTCTAGACCACCATAAATGTAACTCATGATGACTTGGAAGGGGGTGGAGGAGATGGCGAGGAGGAGGGGGTCACGGTGGTGGTCGGCAATGCGGCCTGAGAGAAGGCATGAGAAGCGTTGGGGTAGACGGCTCCAATAGCAGTGACCTCTCCAGATCCTTCTTATATTTTCCTGAGATGGCTAGATGAGGTGAGAGGGAGAGATGGCTTAACGTGAGAGGCAGGGGTTATCTACAAATGAGAAGTAGAGTGCGGGAGTCTTTTTGAAAAACTGACATAGTTTATCAACTTAACTTTTTATAAGAGTAGAGATATCAGTTAGTCAACCGGCAAGAATTGATAAACTAGTCCCATGATGTCCCATTTTGTGTGTTGAACTTTTGTCTCACAACTGAAGTTTAAACTATTCTGCTTTCTCATGAGTTTTCTAATGCTTGAATTATTTTACGAGTCACTATGATCCAGACAGGAATAGGTAAATGAAAGCCAAAAAGAAAAAGAAAAAAAGTGAAATCTGAATGTTGATTTGCCTATTACTTGCCAAATATTGTATGTTGACAGAAACAAAATTGTACTCCCTCCATTCCCAAATATAAGTCTTTTTAGAGATTCCAACAAATGACTGCATACAGAGCAAAATGAGTGGATTTACACTTTAGAATATGTCTGCATACATCCGTATATTGTAGTCCATTTGAAATGTCTCAAAGACTTATATTTAAAAACGGAGGAAGTACTGCCCGTCCAAGGAGAAACACTTGTTACTTGCCAAATATTGGCTGCCAGCCAAGCATACCCTCTATCCATTTTGTTTCTTTTGCTCACGTTACCATACATAACATACCCCGCATGCACGAAGATCCAAATAGACTCGGCTGACCACTAGAAAAGATACATGCAGAATGGTAGGCCTACAAAACAGACATGAAGAATAGTAATGTTTTAGAATTACCACTTATCCACCGGTAGTAATGTTGCAAGCAACAAAGATGTTTCAGAATTACTAGTTATCTTGTAGTATGTTACTACAATTACTTGCGAATTTGTACAAGGTTGCAATCAATTTGATTTGAGTAAATTCAAACTTTACTAACAAGATCAACTAATAGGCAACCGCAGCATGTTCCAGCGGCAGTCGAGAGACACAGGGTGAAATGGTGAATATTCTAGCGTTCACTCCTCTAACCATATGTGCGCGGAAAAAAATCGGCATTTAAACTTCCAATATTTCTATATACACAGATGAAAAGACAATTAAATTTCCAACACAAGCATGTGTTTCTAGACTAGCTTAGGCAGAACAAAGCCAAAAGCCAAGGATGGAGACCCCCCCCCCCCCCCCCCCCCCCCCGCGCCCCCGCGTTGTCTCCTCCGAGGCGACTCAAGGGCCAACCCTAGCCGTCGCCACGTCGTCCCCCCGCCCCTCCCTCCGCCGCCGCCAGAGGTGGCCATCGGTGCAGCCGCTCGGCACCCATGAAGGTGGCGGCGGGGACCTCGGCGGCTCCACCTTGCGTGGAGAGCCTCGGCTTCCGGAGCGGCGGCCCCGGGCGGCGGCCGGCGGTGTGGCCTGTGCGGCGGGCGGCGCCGCAGGATGCAGGTGGGCTGTCTTCCCGGTCGCGTGGGCGGCGTGGAGGCGGCGGGCGTCGGCGTCTGCAGCGGCTTTGAGGTTTGCTGTACCTTGGAGAATCGTCGTCCTCAACCTCGATCTGCTCTGATCCGTGTCGCCCCTATCCCTTGTGGCTCCGGTTGCCGTTTCTGGATGGCGGGTGTGCGGATCTGGTGGTTGGGTGCGGATCCAGAGGCCAGGAAACCCCTGGGCAGCGCGGCGGCCACACTAATTAAAAACGTCGCCTTTGGGTGCCGTTTCCCTTGCTGAAGGCTTCGGTGGCTTCCTGTACCTCCCACCCACCCAGTAGCTCAGGTGAAAGCCTCGGTTCCTTGATTCATGGTTACGACGGCACCTGGGTGGCATGACCCTTCTAGAAGGCATCGTCAGGGAAGTGCTCCATTGGTGGTGGAGTTGGTGGTGGTTCGATGACGGATTGTTTTGGTCTGATCTCATCTTCGGTAGCTTGCTCGGGTACAGGTAGCTTCAGCCACTAGTGCGAGGGGATCGGGGTCCCTTTCTCGGTGCTAGTGATATGCATGGGCTATGGAGACTCCTATCCTTGACCGATGCATGGTGCTGCATCCTCTTGGCCTTCTCCGGGGGTTTTAGCGGCTTCGTTTCGTCAACTCTCGTCCGGTGCTCTGCCTTGCAGCTGCCGGCAATGGTGATTGGGTGTTTGGCTCCCTGTTTCATATGGGTTTGTTAGTAGTGCCTCTCCTTTGGCAGCTTGGGAACTTTGGGTGAACCACTCCGCCTCCTTCCCCTTCCCGCCACCGGCCAGTCCCGCTGGGGCAAAGCCCGGTGCGGCGCTCGGCGGCGGCGGGGAGGGTCTTCTCTCCCTCCCACGCCATGTTGCGGGGTTCATCATCGCTGATCTGCGTTCGCCGGTGCCGCCGCGGGTCAGTGCCCTCCTCTACCGGCTGCAAGAGTTGTGGGGATACAGGGACCGTAGCCAGCGGGGACATGGTCGTGTTAATTCGTGTACCAGGCCGTGGTGTGGTTGGTCTCTAGCTGGGTCATCGCAGATCCAATCTGGATGGACGGCCGCCCGCTGGGACTACCTTTTGTGATAGCAACTATGGCCAGGTGGGCTGCAGCTACTCCTGTGGTGTCAGTCACGGCCAGGGGTGCTACCGTTGCTCCTGGCCGCCGGGTTTCGACCCGCCTCCAGTCTGCCGTGGTTAGCTTGGTCTGTTCTCGACGGGTGTGCATCGACGATGTTCATCTGCAATCCGTGCATTAGTTCCAGCATTGATGTGGGCCATGGCAGTCCGGCTTTGTGCTAGGTGGAGGGAGAGGACCAGCTTCTGTAGTATTAGTAAGAGGAGGAAGGGTTAAGGATTTACCTGGTGTGAGATATCGCATTATTCAAGGGTGGCCTTGGTGGTCTTCGCGCCAAGTGTCTGTTCTACATGCGGTCGTGGTCCTTTTTGGTATGTCCATCAGTGAGTTCCAGACTTACCCTTCGAAGAAAAACAAGGGGACTGGCGCATATAGCGCTCTTTGAACACTTTGATTGGATAGGGTCGTCGGTTGTGTGCACCCGCGCATCAGCATAACCAGCTTCACCGGGGTATTGCGAAGCTCTATTTATGTTCACGCCTTGAGACATGTCGGTACCAAGATTTTCAAGGGATCAACACATGCGGAGAATGTCATGGCGTGATTGAAAGACCTGCAAATGGCGAAGGCAGGGTCTTGATGCGATGAAGGCTTTGCTTCACATGCAGTTGTTCAGACTTGGCTTGCGGGATATGTTCCCGTCAAGACCAGACACGAGTTCTATGAGCCTGATGGTACGTGACTTGCAGTACTAGCCTGATCTCACACTCTCTTGCCTCCAATACATATCTTCATGTGTTTTATCAGGGAAAGCTTTGACCCATCGATCTCAAAAGAATGGTATATACCATGGTTGGGGACAGTAGAGTGGACCATTACTCTCTTGCATCAAAACACAAAATTGCATCAGTACTTCAGTAGGCACAGCAATTTGCTACATATACTAGGATGGACAACAGGCCTAAGGTGCCAGTGTAGTACAAAGACTTGTAGCTCAGGTGAAAGCAACAATTTGATCTGAATTGTCTACATTATGAAATCAATTTTTTAATCAGTTAATTTGCTGCCAAAACATATAAGTAGTTTTGTGATTGGACGCAGTTTCGCATATGCAAGCACTGAATAATACTTCCTCCGTAATGTAAGACTTATGAAACGGAGAGAGTAGATAATTATGATAAAAACACTGATAGGCGCCGGCGCACCGACCCAAAATTCGGCTGGTCGGCTGCCGAGCGTATGATAGACTTTTTCAACCGTACGATACAACTTTTCCTCTGTCTCTAAAAAGTCAACCACGCTGGAAAAAAGGTAGCGACTAGAATCCACGCTCGCCAGCCAGAATCCGCGCACTCGCCGGCCAGAATCTGCGCGCTCGCCGGCCGCTCACACTTGTTCTCGGCATCTCGTCCTTGCCGGTCACCTGTGCCACCGCGCCCGCCAACCCGTGTTCGCCGGCGATCGTGCCATTGCGTTCATCTCGGCTGCCTCCATTTGTTATGGCGCTGCTAAAAGAAGGGTGTAAGAAGGCCGGCCGGAGGCCTTTTGCCCACGGCCGGGCAAGATGGAAGGATTTCCTTCTTAATTTTTGTTTAATTAGATTGATACATTTTCTTTTTTTATATAGAGAGGTTTACTTGACTCCCAAGCAAAGCTTACTTGACCCCTAAGAAAGCGATTCTTATCTCTAATTAATTCTAAGACTAACGGGCACATTAGACCCATTACGTACTGTAACACTACACCCCATCTGGATATGCAGCTTGTCCTCAAGCTGCAGCCTAACCAACTTATAACCATGACTCGACGCAACCCAAATCTAACACCTAAAAACAAGCATTTTACATCTCGGCTTGTTTTATTATTCTTAACCTGAAATGGACTGGGACGATTTATTTTGGACCTCTTAATAAAAAATGGATACCATCCGCACGTCAGACGTGCACATGTACAACCACCTGAATCCCATGGACACCATCTGGACAAAAGGAGTGCATGTGTATGGCCACCTGGAAGTGGTCGCAAGAGTGACCAGCAGAGGCGCCCTTGCGACGCCCGGTGACGGAATGCAGTGGTGCTACATGGTGCGTTGTTGTCGGTGACACCATGCCTTCTTCCTGCCGGACGGCTGTTGGTCTGCACCGCACAGGGAAGAGTGGGGGGCTTGCGATGGAGAATGACGAGGAGGGGTGCGCCCCCCCCCCAACCGCCAATGTCGCAGACTTAGAGGTCGCTGCCCGTGGGGAAAACAGCATGCCCGCTGCCCGTGGAGGAAACCGCATGCCCAAGATCCCCGGCGCAACGGATGAGATCGAGGTCCTTTGCGCAGCGAAGGGCAACTTGGAGGAGCGGCAGCTGCAGACCACGCATCTCTCGCACACGCCGACGCGCTAGGAGGCCGCGCGCCGTAGCCTGCAGCCTCACCGCCGCCGACACGTGGCGGGTAGCGATCCAAGACGGAAGCGATGACGGCGACGGCGAGGACTGGACTTGGTGGAGCGGGACTCCCGCCGGCGCGGTCGATGCGGGGCCGGAGCAAACCGGCGGTGGCTGCGGCAGCGGCTGCGGCGGTGGCGCACCGGGCAGCGGCAGCGGCTGCGGCGGCGGAGCGCCGGGCGCGGCAGAGGCCGGCTGGAGCGGCGGCTGCCAGTGCAGCCAGGGCTGGGCGATGATGGCGATGGATGGCAGCTGCAGTGGCCCCGCGAGCGCGGCGAAGGCCGCCTGGTGCGGCGGCTGCCACGACAGCCAGGACGGGGCGATGCTGCTGCAGCAGCCCGGTGAGCGCGGCGGGGGCCGCTTGGTGCGGCGGCTGCCACGGCAGCCACCGCGGTGCGGTGGCGGTGATGGACGGCGCAGCCGGATGCGGTCCATAGGACCCGACCAAGAACAGGTGAATCTCCTGGACCGCCTATGTTAGGTCCCGCAGCGCCCCGGACACCTCCGGGGTGAGGACAACGGGGGCGGGCGCGACGGAGGATCCCGGCACGGGCAGGAGCGGGGCGACGGTCGTGACCGGCAGCGGAAGAGACGGGTTGGACGGCGGTGAAGACATGATCGAACCGAAGCTAACTGATACCAAATTGTTATGGCGCTGCTAGAAGAAGGGCGCAAGAAGGCCGGCCGGGGGCCTTTTGCCCACGGCCGGGCAAGATGGAAGGATTTCCTTCTTAATTCTTGCTTGATTAAATTGATACATCTCCTCTCTTTATAGAGAGGTTTACTTGACTCCCAAGCAAGGCTTACTTGACCTCTAAAAAAACGACTCTTATCTCTAATTAACCCTGAGACTAACGGGCATATTAGGCCCATTACGTACTCTAACACCGCTCGCCATGGTTGCAGCTCGAACACAGACGGGTTTCAGCATGTGGTCACCATGGTTGCAGCATCTCCTGCATCCCTATCTCCGGCTCGCCACCGTCATTGACTTGCACCGCCACCGTCATGTCCAGCAAAGACAAATCTAAAAAGCAACAAAAACTTCCAATACACGGTTGAAGCAAAAAAAATAGTTGGTTCCAGCAAAAATCTAATGCAACAAAAACCTCTAGTACTTGGATGAAGCAAATAGATTGCCGGTTCCAACAAAACTTAATGATGGTGCCAGCAAAAATTTCAGCAGCAAAAAGCGATATGCCAATTGTAGCAAATGAATTAGCCAGTTCCAGTAAAAAGTAATGCTGGTTCCAGCCAAATAGCCTCACTGCAAAAAAAAGACTAGTGCCCATTGTAGTAAAAAAAAGACGGTTCTCGCAAAAATAAAGGCTGGTTCCAGCAAAAAATGTGTCGCCTCCCCAGGACGCATCCGGTTCCAGCATCGTCATGTGCCGGTTGCAACTCCCTAATCCGCCGGTTCCAGCATCGCTGCCTGAGCGGGAACCGGTCGCCGTCGTCGCGCACCATGGTGACGTAGCGGGGTGCGCGAGCTTGCAGCCCAGTCGTCGGGCCCCTTGCTCGCAGCTCCAAGGAGCCGAGCGTGTGTGTGCAGCATGTACTTGAGCTCAACCCGGTGGATCCATGGCGTACTGCGCAGGACATGAGAGAGAGAAAAGCAAAAAACACGAACGAGCTCACCCACGCCCATGGATCTATGGTGGAAAAAATCGCGGGGAACAGATAAGGCAACAAAAACGAACTCAATTTCATGAGGATTGGGTGTGGATTCTTGAAGAGAGAGCACAAGAAGAGAGGGGAGAGAGATTGAGCAAAGGGGATTGAAGGACGAGACGCCTCCTGTGGTCTCTAGAATATGCTAGAGGATAAGATGAAAGCGGTGGGGGGATAGACTTAGCTTTGTGGGTGATGGGCCATGACTCCGTAGCGACGCGAGCGTGGCGACCGTTCGAACGCTTGGCCGGCGCACCGTTTGCAGATGTTTACCTTATGGTAAGACTAATTCCTGCCATATCCACTAATAGTTCTGAAGATTAAGGACAGTTGTAAATGATAAGACCAGCTGATTTTTGATCAAGCTTTAGAGCCAGAAAGGTGGACTGCGACTTTGCCCACCCTCCCTTGTCGCTCCTGCGAGTGATAGGGAGGGAACCCTAGCCGCGCCGGCCCCCTTTTCCCTCCGCCCGCCCTCCCTCCATCGCCGCCACCGCTAGCAGGCGATGATGGGCAAAGCCCAGTCGTTGCAGCGGCGGCGGGGCCGTTTTTTCTCTCAGCCTTACGGCTGCCAGCATGGGACGGAAGAGTTGGGTGGACCTCCGGGGCTGTGGTGCGGCCGTCTTCCAGTGGCACGTTGGCAACCTGGGGCTCGTGCAGGGTGCCGAGGCCGCGGTGTGTTCGATTCGGCCGGGCGGAGGCATGCGGGTGGCTGCTGGCCAGATCCGGACGGCTCTAGCTTTTGCGGCCGTTGCGCGGCGTGGGGAGTGGCTCGCATCTCTGTTCGCAGCTGGTGGGGATGTGGCTGGGTGGAGGTGCACGCGTGGTGGTCCGGGACAACGCTCTCCTTCGCAGTGCGGGGCGCGAGTGGCATAGGCCATTGGTTGCGGGCATCCCTTGGGCGCTGGCGGTTGACGGTGGTGGTGGTGCTGGTCGGCGAGATGGTTGCGGTGGCAGCGGCTGTTGTTTGGCGGTGGAGCACGGGTGGTAGTGGCGCTTCTCTTCCCTTAGATCCGAACCGGCGGCGCAGGCTGCCTACGCGGCGGTGACGGCCGGGACCTGAGGCTCGTGCTCGGGCGGATTAGCTTGGGGCCCGAGACGGGTCGAAGCTGCATGCTTCGGGTAGGCGAAGGTGGGCGTTGTCCGGGATGCATCCACGGGCGATGAGGTCCCTCTCCTCGCGGATGCGGTGGTAGTTGGTGGTGGTCGTGATTGCACTAACTTGTCAGACAAATCGGCGCCGAAGACCATGGATATGGCGGCGTGAGAGTGTGATCGGCGACAACCATCGATAGTCACGTGGTTGTGTCTTCCCTGGTCCATCTGGACTGGTTGGATACGCGGGCGTGGATGCCTCCTACTGTGAGGCATCAACCCAAACTCCATGGCTGATGCCGGGCTAGGAGTGAAAGGAGACGCCTTTTACTCCTTGTAGCGTGGTGGTTGCACCATGTCGTCGGCAGTTGGTCGTGCATTGATATGGATGTCGGGGCGGCGGCCCCAGATGGCGGTCCGCATGGTGGCTCTTCGGTGGGCTCCATGGCGGTGGTGATGGACTTCCCTCTTGGTCGTGTGGGCGGCGAGAGGTGGAGCGGCGGGTAGCTCGGGCATGCTATCCGACAATGGTGTCACCCTTATCCGGATCTAGAGTTTTGACCTCGTCGTGTTTGTCCCAGAGGCCTCATGGTGGCGTGGGAGGTGCCGAGCTTCCGACCTCATGGTGGCGCTGGAGGTGCAAGCAGAAGCTCCACGCTTTGCCACCGCCGACGGCGGGGTTCGCGGGCGCCGCTATCTTTTTGAAGACGATGTTGTGTGCTCCTCTTCGTTTTTGAGTTCCGGGTGAAAACCTCTGTCCGTGTGGACTCGGCAACGGCGACGCCTAGCACCGCTCTTTGTCTTGGGAGCATTGTCGTGGAGCTTAGATGTTAGAGCATAATGTGGCATTGTTTTCAGTTCTTCATGTTCTTTCTTTTGGTAGGGTAGTCGAGTGCATCTTGCATAATCCGATTATCCTGGGATCATCACTGTGTGAGAGCTAGCTAATTACTTTGTGTCGTCCAGCCCTGCACTTTGTTTAGATGTTGCTTTATATATAAAGCGGAGCGAAAGCCTATTTCGAATGAACTAGATAGATTGGTTTTTAAATATTTAAACGTTTCCCAGCAAAAGTATGGTCAACTACAGTGTTTAGGGATATTTAATGGGGAACAAAGGGAAAAAGTTAAAAGGGAAAAAATGAACATAAACCCAATATGTAGTGTCAAAAACACTCCTATATTATGGGACTGAGATTGTATTTTCTAAGGATATTCCAAACCTTAAACATTGAAGCTGAAGAAAATCGTTGCACCTACATGTCTACTCCCTTTATTTTTATATACAAGGCCCGAACTCATATTACAGGTACCAAGGCAAAATTTAATGTCTTGCTTTGTAAATCCGTTTTTTTAGTTGGATTATTAATACACCGCATGCATGCAAGGAAGAGATAGAAAGCTGATTGAAGTGTCATTATGATTGCATGCATGCATGCAAGTATTAAATAGGATGCTAGGTTGAGGAAATATCATTAACTTTTGCCTTGATTATTGTTATGGCCTTATATAAATGTAAAATGTATTTTTCATACTGGCCCTGTATAAGTAAATGGAGGGAGTATCTTAATATGCAAATGTATTTTTAACTTTTGCATCAATTACTATTGATGGCCTTATATAGATGTAAAATGTATTTTTCATACCCAGCTCTCCCCGACTGACTCTTGCAAAGACATCCTGCTCTAATCTGCAGCAGCAACAACTCAAAACAAAGGCAAGAAATTTTTGCGTGATACGGGAGTCAAAACCCCCGGGTGATTATATAATGAATTTTTACCGACCAAAATACGTGTCGTGTATGAAAACAGAGTCCGGAGAGTGTGACGCCTGGATAATTAAGCTACAGTAACCCTCCGCTAATGATGCCACGTTACCTCGATTACTGTTGCTAATCTCGCGTTAGTTCGAAACCGATTCGAATTCAAATTCAAAATCAAGCAAACAATAAATTTTTTCAAATTTTAAAACTAAAATGTTCGAAGTGAACCAAATATTGCATAGGTAATTATGATGAAGAAACCATACCTTTGCAAAATGTTTAAATACTATAAGATCAATAAAACAACAGTAAAATAATTATTTAAATACCTTTTGTAATTAATAAAATGTCAAACTAATTTATTTGAGGACTAGACTTTTCGTGACTATGGACTAAGTTGGAATACTAATTTAGATGCTACGTGTACATTTTACTAAAACTAAAATTAATAGGAACCAAACTAAAATAGAAAAAGTTATATAAATAAAAAGAAAAAGGCAAAGCAGAAAATAAAACAAAACAACAACAAAAATATAAAAGCAGGCAACCCCCCCCCACCCATCCCACTAGGCGACAGCCCAGCTGGCCTCCGGGCCAATCAGGCCGGCCCAGCTGGCCCCCACGCACCCCCTCCTTAACTCCATCTCGGGGCAAACCCTAGCCCACGACCACTACTCCCTCTCTCCCCCTCGATCCAGATCGGGATCCGACCCCTGCCCCGTTGCCCACCTCGCCGTCGGCGTTCCCCAACGCCGCTCGGCGTCTCAGGCGCCGCCCCGCCATCGTCGCCTTGACCCCGTCGCGCACCTCCCCGTCCTCGCCCCCTTCCCGATCCAGAAATGGATCAGGGCACGACCTTGACGTCGTCCGATGCCGCCTGCCGGAGCCACCTCACCGGAGCCTCTCTGCCTCGACCACGTCGTCCCCATCCTCCTCGCCGGACTGCTCGTCCTCGCCTCCTCCCCGACTCGCTTCATCACGCCTCGCCGCCCGATCCCCTGCACCGCCCGTGAGCATCGTCCCTCTCCTCTCCCCCTCTACTCCCGTCACCGGATCCAACCGCTCCCGTCGTTCGCGCCATGGTCCTGCTGTCGTCCCTGATGGCCACCGGCCCCGTGCTGCTTCGCCACCGCAGCGCCCCGCTATCCGCACACGGCCGCGGCCTCCTCCCTACGCCGCGACTGGACCGGCACCCCGCTCGCGCCCCCTGCCGTCTCGGCCAACCACTGCGCTCCCCGACGCCGTGCCTAACCCGCGCGCAGCCTTGCCGGCCCTACCTGTTGCGACCTTCTGCTACTTGCTCCGTCGCGGCCTCGCGCGGCCCCGCTGCTCGCCGTCCACAGCTGGCTCGTCGTGGTTGCGCTCCGGCGAGCCACCCGACCACAGCCCCGCGCCCCAACCTCAAGCTCCGGCTCAGCCGCGCCGGCGCCACCCCTCGCCTTCTGCCGCGGCGTTGGAAATATGCCCTAGAGGCAATAATAAATTAGTTATTATTATATTTCATTGTTCATGATAATCATTTATTATCCATGCTAGAATTGTATTGATAGGAAACTCAGATACATGTGTGGATACATAGACAACACCATGTCCCTAGTAAGCCTCTAGTTGACTAGCTCATTGATCAATAGATGGTTACGGTTTCCTGACCATGGACATTGGATGTCGTTGATAACGGGATCACATCATTAGGAGAATGATGTGATGGACAAGACCTAATCCTAAGCCTAGCACAAGATCGTGTAGTTCGTATGCTAAAGCTTTTCTAATGTCAAGTATCATTTCCTTAGACCATGAGATTGTGCAACTCCCGGATACCGTAGGAGCTTTGGGTGTGCCAAACGTCACAACGTAACTGGGTGGCTATAAAGGTGCACTACGGGTATCTCCAAAAGTGTCTGTTGGGTTGGCACGAACCGAGACTGAGATTTGTCACTTCGTGTAACGGAGAGGTATCGCTGGCCCACTCGGTAGGACATCATCATAATGTGCACAATGTGACCAAGGAGTTGATCATGGGATGATGTGTTACGGAACGAGTAAAGAGACTTGCCGGTAACGAGATGGAACAAGGTATCGGGATACCGACGATCGAATCTCGGGCAAGTATCGTACCGATAGACAAAGGGAATTGTATACGGGATTGATTGAATCCTTGACATCGTGGTTCATCCGATGAGATCATCATGGAGCATGTGGGAGCCAACATGGATATCCAGATCCCGCTGTTGGTTATTGACCGGAGAGTTGTCTCGGCCATGTCTGCATGACTCCCGAGCCCATAGGGTCTACACACTTAAGGTTCGATGACGCTAGGGTTTTAGGGAATAGATGTACGTGGTTACCGAATGTTGTTCAGAGTCCCGGGTGAGATCCGGATGTCACGAGGAGTTCCGGAATGGTCCAAAGGTAAAGATTTATATATGGGAAGTCATCATACGGTCACCGGAATAATTCGGGGGGTTACCGGTATTGTACCGGGACCACCGAAGGGGTTCTGGGGGTCCGCCGGGAGGGTCCACCTGCCCCGGAGGGCCCTATGGGCTGTGTGTGGAGAGGGACCAGCCCCTTAGTGGGCTGGGCGCCTCCCCCCTAGGGCCCATGCACCTAGGGTTTGGGGGAACCCTAAAGGGGGCGCCCCCCTTGCCTTGGGGGGCAAGGCAACCCCCCTGGCCGCTGCCCCCTCCTCGGATTGGATCTGAGGGGGCCGCCCCCCCCCTCTCCCTTGCCTCTATATATATGTGGGGAGTGGGAGGGCAGCCGCACCCAAGTTCTGGCGCAACCCTCCCCCTCTCCCAAGTCCTCCTCTCCCACGGTGCTTGGCGAAGCCCTGCAGGATTGCCACGCTCCTCCTTCACCACCACGCCGTCGTGCTACTGCTAGATGGAGTCTTCCCCAACCTCTCCTTCTCCCCTTGCTGGATCAAGGCGTGGGAGACGTCACCGGGCTGCATGTGTGTTGAACGCGGAGGCGCCGTTGTTCGGCGCTTAGATCGGAATCAACCGCGATCTGAATCGCTGTGAGTACGACTCCTTCATCCGCATTCTTGCAACGCTTCCGCTTAGATATCTACAAGGGTATGTAGATGCACTCCCCTTCCCCTCGTTGCTAGATTACTCCATAGATTGATCTTGGTGATGCGTAGAAAATTTTAAATTTCTGCTACGATCCCCACAGTGGCATCATGAGCTACGTCTATGCGTAGTTGCTATGCACGAGTAGAACACAAAGCAGTTGTGGGCGTCGATATTGTCAATTTACTTACTGTTACTAGTCTTATCTTGATTCGGCGGCATCGTGGGATGAAGCGGCCCGGACCGACCTTACACGTACGCTTACGTGAGACTGGTTCCACCGACTGACATGCACTAGTTGCATAAGGTGGCTAGCGGGTGTCTGTCTCTCCCACTTTAGTCGGATCGGATTCGATGAAAAGGGTCCTTATGAAGGGTAAATAGAAATTGGCATATCACGTTGTGGTTTTGGCGTAGGTAAGAAACGTTCTTGCTAAGAAACCTATAACAGCCACGTAAAAAATTTGCAACAACAATTAGAGGACGTCTAACTTGTTTTTGCTGCATATGCCGTGTGATGTGATATGGCCAAAAGGATGTGATGAATGATATATGTGATGTATGAGATTGATCGTGTTCTTGTAATAGGAATCACGACTTGCATGTCGATGAGTATGACAACCGACAGGAGCCATAGGAGTTGTCTTAATTTATTTATGACCTGCGTGTCAACATAAACGTCATGTAATTACTTTACTTTATTGCTAAACCGTTAGCCATAGTAGTAGAAGTAATAGATGACGAGACAACTTCATGAAGACACGATGATGGAGATCATGATGATGGATATCATGGTGTCATGCCGGTGACAATGATGATCATGGCGCCCCGAAGATGGAGATCAAAAGGAGCAAAATGATATTGGCCATATCATGTCACTATTTGATTGCATGTGATGTTTATCATGTTTTACGTCTTATTTGCTTAGAACGATGGTAGCTTAAATAAGATGATCCCTCACAATAATTTCAAGAAAGTGTTCCCCCTAACTGTGCACCGTTGCGAAGGTTCGTTGTTTCGAAGCACCACGTGATGATCGGGTGTGATAGATTCTAACGTTCGAATACAACGGGTGTAAGCCAGATTTACACACGCAATACACTTAGGTTGACTTGACGAGCCTAGCATGTACAGACATGGCCTCGGAACACGGAAGACCGAAAGGTCGAACATGAGTCGTATAGAAGATACGATCAACATGAAGATGTTCACCGATGATGACTAGTCCGTCTCACGTGATGATCAGACACGGCCTAGTTGACTCGGATCATGTTTCACTTAAATGACTAGAGGGATGTCTATCTGAGTGGGAGTTCATTAAATAATTTTATTAGATGAACTTAATTATCATGAACATAGTCTAAATTGTCTTTGCAAATATGTTGTAGATAAATAGCTCATGTTGTAGCTCCCTGTTTCAATACGTTCCTAGAGAAAGACCACGTTGAAAGATATTGTAAGCAATGATGCGGACTGGGTCCGTAGTCCGAGGAGTGTCCTCACCGCTACACAGAAGGCTTACGTCTTTGATGCACCGCTCGATGTGCAAACCCCTACAATGACGTCTGTGGATGTTGTGAATACCTGACAGACACATCCTGATGACTACTTGATAGTTTAGTGCACCATACTTTACGGCTTAGAATCGGGATTCCAATGACGTTTTGAACGCCATAAGACATATGAGATGTTCCAAGAGCTGAAATTGGGATTTTAGGCTCATGCCCGTGTTGAGAGGTATGAGACATCTGACAAGTTCTTTTGCCAACAAGATGGAGGAGAATAGCTCAGCTAGTGAGCATGTGCTTAGAATATCTGGGTGCTACAATCACTTAAATCAAGTGGGAGTTAAACTTCCAGATAAGATAGTGCTTGATAGAGTTCTCTAGCCACTATCACTAAGCTACTAGATCTTCGTGATGAACTATGACATGCAAGGGATGGAGTTGATCCCGGAACTGTTCGCGGTGCTTAAGACCGCAAAAGGTAGAAATCAAGAAGGAGCATCAAGTGTTGATGGTTTAACAACACCACTGGTTTCAAGAAGGGCAAGGGCTAGAAGGGAAACTTCATGGATGGCAAACCAGTTGCCGCTCCAGTGAAGGAACCCAAGGTTGAACCCAAACCCGAGACTAAGTGCTTCTATTGTAAGGGGAACGATCACTGATAGCGGAATTACCCCAAATGCATGGTAGATAAGAAGGCTGGCAACTTCAACAAAGTATATACGTGTTATTAATGTGTACCTCACTAGTACTCCTGGTAGCACCTGGGTATTGGATACCGGTTCAGTTGCTATTATTGGTGACTTGAAGCAAAAGCTACGGACTAAACGGAGACTGGCTAAGGGCGAGGTGACGATGTGTGTTGGAAGTGTTTCCAAAGTTGATGAGATCACCATCGCACGCTCCATCTGCCTTCGGGATTAGTATGAACCTAGATAAATGTTATCAGGTGTCTACGTTGAGCATGAATATGATTAGATCATGCTCATTGCAATACGATTATTCATTTAAGTTAGAGAATAATGGTTATTCTGTTTACATGAATAATACCTTTCATGGTCATGCACCCTATGTGAATGGTTCAGTGAATCTCGGTCATGGTAATACACATGTTCACGCCAAAGGATGTAGATAGTACCACTTTCTTGTGGCACTGCTGCTTAGGTCATATTGGCGTAAGATGCATGAAGAAACTCCGTGTCGATGGATGTTTGGAGTCACTTGATTTTGAATCGCTTGACACATGCGAGCCATGCCTCATGGGCAGGATGACTAAGACCCCGTTTTCAGGTACAATGAAACGGGCAAGTGACTTGTTGGAAATCATACATGTTGATGCGTGTGATCCAATGAGAATTGAAGCGTGCGGTGGATATTGTTATTTTCTCATCTTCACTGACGATTTGAGTAGATATATGTATATTTACTTAATGAAGCACAAGTCTGAAACCTTTGAAAAGTTCAAGCGATTTCAGAGTGAAGTTAAGAACCATCATAACAAGAAGATCAAATTCCTACGATCTGATCGATGATAATTTCTGAGTTATGAGTTTGGCAATCACTTAAGACATTGTGGAATTGTTTCACAGTTGAAGCCACCTGGAACACCATAGGGTAATGGTGTGTCCGGACGTCGTAATCGAACCTTATCAGATATGGTGCGATCTATGATGTCTCTTACCAATCTACCATTTTCATTTTGATGATATGCGTTAGAGACAGCTGCATTCGCTTTAGATAGGACACCATCTAAGTCCGTTGAGATGACGTCATATGAATATGGTTTGGCAAGAAACCAAAATTGTCGTTTCTTAATGTTTGGGCTGCGATGCTTAAGGCTACAGCCGGAGAAGCTCGAACCCAAAAGCGGACAAACACATCTTCATAGGATACCCAAAGGTGACAGTTGGGTATACCTTCTATCTTAGATCCGAGGGCAAATTGTTTGTCGCTAAGAAGAAGTCATTTCTCGAGAAGTAGTTTCTCTCGAAAGAATTGAGTGGGAGGAAGATAGAGCTTGATGAGGTTGTCGAACCTTTACTTCAACCAGAGAGTGATGCAACACAGAAAGATGTTTTCTGTGGCGCCTGCGTCTGTTGAATAGGAAGTTAATGATAGTGATCATGAAGCTTTGGATCAAGTTGCTATCGAACCTCGTAGGTCGACAAGGATATGTACTACTCCTGAGTGGTACGGTAATCCTGTCTTAGATATCATGTTGTTAGACAACAATGAACCTATGAGCTATGGAGAAGCGATGGTGGGCCCGTATTCCGACAAATGGTTAGAAGCCATGAAATCCGAGATAGGATCCATGTATCAGAACAAAGTATGGACTTTGGTGGACTTGCCCGATGATCGGCAAGCCATTGAGATAAATGGATCTTTAAGAAGAAGCCGTACGTGGGCGGTAATGTTACCGTCTACGAAGCTCGGCTTGTGGGAAAGAGTCTTTTCACAAGTTCAAGGAGTTGACTACGATGAGAATTTCTCACCCGTAGCGATGCTTAAGTCCGCCGGAATCATGTTCGCATTAGCTGTATTTTTCGATTATGAAATCTGACAGATGGATGTCAAAAACAAGTTTTCTTACCAGTTTTCATAAGAAAGAGTTGTATGTGATACAATCAAAGTTTTGTCGATCCTAAGGTTGCTAAAAGGTATGCTGGCTCCAGCAATCCTTCTATGGACTAGAGCAAGCATCTTGGAGTCGGAATATATGCTTTGATGGAGTGATCAAAGCTTTTAGGTTTATACAATGTTTGCTAGAAACTTGTATTTACAAGAAAGTGAGTGGGAGCACTACAACATTTCTGATAAGTATATGTGGATGACATATTATTGATTCGAAATAATGTAGAATTTCTGGAAAGCATAAACAGTTGTTTGAAGAGTGATTTTCAAAGGAAGACCTGGATAAAGCTGCTTACATATTGGGCATCAAGATCTATAGAAATAGATCAAGACGCCTGATAATACTTTCAAAGAACGCACACCTTGACATGTTTTTGAAGGAGTTCAAAATAGATCAGTCAAAGAAGGGGTTCTTACCTGAGTTGTAAGGTGTGAAGTTGAGTAAGACTCAAAGCTTGGCCACGGCAGAAGAAAGAGGAAGGAAGAAGGTCGTCCCTATGCTTTTGTCATAGGCTCTATACGGTATGCCATGCTGAGTACCGCACCTGATGTGTGCCTTGCCACATGTCTGGCAAGAGGGTACAAAGGTGATCTAGGAATGGATCACCAGATAGCGGTCAAAATTATCCTTAGAGGAATACGGAAATGTTTCTCGATTATGGAGGTGATAAAGAGTTTGACGTAAAGAGTTACGTCGATGCAAGATTAACACCTATCTGGGTAGCTCTGAGTAGAGATACCGGATACGTATAATGGAGCAACAATTTGGAATAGCTCCAAGTGGAACGTGGTAGCAGCATCTACGATATGACATAAAGTTTTGCGAAATACATAGGGATCTGAATATTGCACACCCGTTGACTACAACCTCTCTCACAAGCATAACATGATCAAACCCAGAACTCATTGAGTGTTTATCACATAGTGATGTGAACTAGATTATTGAGTCTAGTAAACTCTTTGGATGTTGGTCACATGGCGATGTGACCTTTGAGTGTTAATCACATGGCGATGTGAACTAGATTATTGACTCTAGTGCAAGTGGGAGACTGTTGGAAATATGCCCTAGAGGCAATAATAAATTAGTTATTATTATATTTCATTGGTCATGATAATCGTTTATTATCCATGCTAGAATTGTATTGATAGGAAACTCAGATACATGTGTTGATACATAGACAACACCATGTCCCTAGTAAGCCTCTAGTTGACTAGCTCGTTGATCAATAGATGGTTACGGTTTCCTGACCAAGGACATTGGATGTCGTTGATAATGGGATCACATCATTAGGAGAATGATGTGATGGACAAGACCCAATCCTAAGCCTAGCACAAGATCGTGTAGTTTGTATGCTAAAGCTTTTCTAATGTCAAGTATCATTTCCTTAGACCATGAGATTGTGCAACTCCCGGATACCGTAGGAGTGCTTTGGGTGTGCCAAACGTCACAATGTAACTGGGTGGCTATAAAGGTGCACTATGGGTATCTCCGAAAGTGTCTGTTGGGTTGGCACAAATCAAGACTGGGATTTGTCACTCCGTGTAACGGAGAGGTATCTCTGGGCCCACTCGGTAGGACATCATCATAATGTGCACAATGTGACCAAGGAGTTGATCACGGGATGATGTGTTACGGAACAAGTAAAGAGACTTGCCGGTAACGAGATGGAACAAGGTATCAGGATACCGACAATCGAATCTCGGGCAAGTATCGTACCGATAGACAAAGGGAATTGTATACGGGATTGATTGAATCCTTGACATCGTGGTTCATCCGATGAGATCATCGTGGAGCATGTGGGAGCCAACATGGGTATCCAGATCCCGTTGTTGGTTATTGACCGGAGAGTTGTCTCGGCCATGTCAGCATGACTCCCGAGCCCGTAGGGTCTACACACTTAAGGTTCAATGACGCTAGGGTTATAGGGAATAGATGTATGTGGTTACACTAGTAGAAAAAGGGTCAAACGTGAAGCACATTAGTGCCGGTTTGTATTTGAGCCGGCACTAATGTGCACATTAGTGCCGGTTCGTGGCGGCGATCAGTAGTACCGGTTCGTGGCGAACCTTTAGTACCGGTTTGTGGCATGAACCGGTACTAAAGAGGCTGTGTCATCCTGCGGTCAGGCCATGGCCCCACCATCACCATTTAGTGCCGGTTCGTACCACGAACCGGTACTAATGAGCGGTGCCGGTTACGGCAAGCTGTTTTTAGTCCCACCTCGCCAAGAGAGAGGCAATATGAGCGGTTTATAAGCCGTGAGTGCACAGACAATGACGAAGAGTTGCAATGCTCACCTACATGTTGATTTGCTTCAAGCCTTGCGGAATAGTATAGATTGCACTGAGCTATGTGCAGTGGCTTAGTGCAATCTACGCTATTCCGAATGGCTTGAAGCAAATTAACCAGCATTGCACCTCTTTTTTTATTTTTAATAACTTATTTAAACTCCGGACTTCTTTTGTGTTCAGTATGCAGCATTTAAAGCTTGTTATGCCTCAAGGTTGTTGTGGTTTGGAAATTATGGATTTGACAACCATGAATCATAGCTTTTTGTGTAAGTGACTTGGGAAACTCAAGTTTGGCAAACTCTATTGACTAGTAGAAAAACGGTCAAATGTGAAGCACATTATAGTGCCGGTGTGAATTTGAGCCGGCACGAATGTGACCATTAGTGCCGATTCCAACGGCTAGGCGGGCTGATACCATTAGTACCGGTTCGTTGCCAATCTTTAGCACCGGTTCGTGGCACGAACTGATACTAATGTGCATCCCACCAATCAGGAAGAATCACACGGATCGTGTGTTTCTTTCTAGCTCTTGCGAGTCATTGGATCAAGGGTGTGTTTCTTCCTAGCTCATGTGAGTCATTGGATCGAAACTATCACAATCACTTTGTGAGCCAGACGACCCTATATATAGCCCATCTCTCGCCTTCGTCCCTGCATAAGTCTTTCAGTTCATCGACTACATACATCTACCAGTTCATCGACTGCATACATCTACCAG
This sequence comes from Triticum aestivum, assembly GCF_018294505.1. Classification (NCBI taxonomy): domain Eukaryota; kingdom Viridiplantae; phylum Streptophyta; class Magnoliopsida; order Poales; family Poaceae; genus Triticum; species Triticum aestivum. The sequence goes on from NC_057809.1 coordinate 37,421,022, forward strand.
TTCATCGACTGAATACAAATCATTCGGATTCGCCATCATACGCCCAACCGTACATTCGATATGCATATATATGCATCACGAGCCACGGTAGGGCTGTATGATGGCGATACCGATTGGTTTGTTCTAGATCCGACATAAAAGGTTTGATACAACTTCTTTTTTGTGACATAAGATCTAACATTGTTGCTTCTAGTAGTTCTCTTGATTCCACTAACGATTCTCTTAGCCAAGTTACACTTGAGCAAGAAAATAGCTTATTGAAGGGAAGAATCAAGGTGTTGGTTTTGAACGAAAGTTCAATGCCAATGGAGTTGAGTGGGAAGAAGATCAATACCCCAAAGACAAAGTTTGTTCCTCAACAAGAGAAGTATCCTACTTCCTTCAAGGGGACACAAGCTCAAGATGATCTTCTACATGTTGATTAGCTTCAAGCCTTGCGGAATAGCATAGATTGCACTGAGCTATGTGCAGTGCAGTCTACACTATTCCGAATGGCTTGAAGCAAATTAACCAGCATTGCACCTCTTTTTTATTTTTAATTACTTATTTAAACTCCGGACTTCTTTTGTGTTCAGTATGCAGCATTTAAAGCTTGTTATGCCTCAAGGTTGTTGTGGTTTGGAAATTATGGATTTGACAACCATGAATCATAGCTTTTTGTGTAAGTGACTTGGGAAACTCAAGTTTGGCAAACTCTATTGACTAGTAGAAAAACGGTCAAATGTGAACTCTGTTACATGGCCACACTTCAATGTTTTTTAAATTTATTTGAACTCCATGTTGGGGAACGTAGCAATTTCAAAAAATTTCCTACGCATACGCAAGATCATGGTGATGCATAGCAACGAGGGGGAGAGTCTGATCTACATACCCTTGTAGATCGCAACGGAAGCGTTGACACAACGTAGAGGAAGTAGTCGTACGTCTTCTTCCCGATCCGACCGATCCAAGCACCGTTACTCCGGCACCTCCGAGTTCTTAGCACACGTTCAGCTCGATGACGTTCCTCGGGCTCCGATCCAGCAAAGCGTCGAGGAAGAGTTCCGTCAGCACGACGGCGTGGTGACGATCTTGATGTTTCACCGACGCAGGGCTTCGCCTAAGCTCTACAACGATATGACCGAGGTGGAATTTAGTGGCAGGGGGCACCGCACACGGCTAAGGGACGATCAACAATGATCAATTGTGTGTCAAGAGGTGCCCCCTGCCCCCGTATATAAAGGAGCAAGGGGGAGGGGTTCGGCCGGCCAAGGGAGAGGGGCGCAGGAGGAGTCCTACTCCCATCGGGAGTAGGACTCCCCCCCAATCCTATTCCTAATAGGAATCCTCAAGGGGGAAAGAGAGAAGGGGTGGCCGGCCACCTTCCCTAGTCCTAATAGGACTAGGGAAAGGGGGGAGGTGCGCAGCCCTCTATGGCAGCCCCTTTCACTTTTCCACCAAGGCCCAATAGGCCCATTTGCCTCCCGGGGGGTTCCGGTAACCCTCCCGGTATTCCGGTAAAATCCCGATTTCACCCGGAACACTTCCGATGTCCAAACATAGGCTTCCAATATATCAATCTTTACGTCTCGACCATTTCGAGACTCCTCGTCATGTCCGTGATCACATCCGGGACTCCGAACAACCTTCGGTACATCAAAATGCATAAACTCATAATAACTGTCATCGTAACGTTAAGCGTGCGGACCCTACGGTTCGAGAACAATGTAGACATGACCGAGACACATCTCCGGTCAATAACCAATAGCGGGACCTGGATGCCCATATTGGCTCCTACATATTCTACGAAGATCTTTATCGGTCAGACCGCATAACAACATACGTTGTTCCCTTTATCATCGGTATGTTACTTGCCCGAGACTCGATCGTCAGTATCCAATACCTAGTTCAATCTCGTTACCGGCAAGTCTCTTTACTCGTTCCGTAATACATCATTCCGCAACTAACTCATTAGTTTTAATTCTTGCAAGGCTTAAGTGATGTGCATTATCGAGAGGGCCCAGAGATACCTCTCCGACAATCGGAGTGACAAATCCTAATCTCGAAATACGCCAACCCAACATCTACCTTTGGAGCCACCTGTAGTACTCCTTTATAATCACCCAGTTACGTTGTGACGTTTGGTAGTACCCAAAGTGTTCCTCCGGCAAACGGGAGTTGCATAATCTCATAGTCATAGGAACATGTATAAGTCATGAAGAAAAGCAATAGCAACATACTAAACGATCGGGTGCTAAGCTAATGGAATGGGTCATGTCAATCAGATCATTCAACTAATGATGTGACCTCGTTAATCAAATAACAACTCTTTGTTCATGGTTAGGAAACACAACCATCTTTGATTAACGAGCTAGTCAAGTAGAGGCATACTAGTGACACTGTGTTGGTCTATGTATTCACACATGTATTATGTTTCCGGTTAATACAATTCTAGCATGAATAATAAACATTTATCATGATATAAGGAAATAAATAATAACTTTATTATTGCCTCTAGGGCATATTTCCTTCAGTCTCCCACTTGCACTAGAGTCAATAATCTAGATTATACAGTAATGATTCTAACACCCATGGAGCCTTGGTGCTGATCATGTTTTGCTCGTGGAAGAGGCTTAGTCAACGGGTCTGCAACATTCAGATCCGTATGTATCTTGCAAATCTCTATGTCTCCCACCTGGACTAAATCCCGGATGGAATTGAAGCGTCTCTTGATGTGTTTGGTCCTTTTGTGAAATCTGGATTCCTTTGCCAAAGCAATTGCACCAGTATTGTCACAAAAGATTTTCATTGGACCCGATGCACTAGGTATGACACCTAGATCGGATATGAACTCCTTCATCCAGACTCCTTCGTTCGCTGCTTCCGAAGCAGCTATGTACTCCGCTTCACATGTAGATCCCGCTACGACGCTTTGTTTAGAACTGCACCAACTAACAGCTCCACCGTTTAAAGTAAACACGTATCCGGTTTGCGATTTAGAATCGTCCGTATCAGTGTCAAAGCTTGCATCAACGTAACCTCTTACGGTGAGTTCTTTGTCACCTCCATATACGAGAAACATATCCTTAGTCCTTTTCAGGTATTTCAGGATGTTCTTGACCGCTGTCCAGTGATCCACTCCTGGATTACTTTGGTACCTCCCTGCTATACTTATAGCAAGGCACACATCAGGTCTGGTACACAGCATTGCATACATGATAGAGCCTATGGCTGAAGCATAGGGAACATCTTTCATTTTCTCTCTATCTTCTGCAGTGGTCGGGCATTGAGTCTGACTCAACTTTACACCTTGTAACACAGGCAAGAACCCTTTCTTTGCTTGATCCATTTTGAACTTCTTCAAAATCTTGTCAAGGTATGTGCTTTGTGAAAGTCCAATTAAGCGTCTTGATCTATCTCTATAGATCTTTATGCCTAATATGTAAGCAGCTTCACCGAGGTCTTTCATTGAAAAACTTTTATTCAAGTATCCCTTTATGCTATCCAGAAATTCTATATCATTTCCAATCAGCAATATGTCATCCACATATAATATCAGAAATGCTACAGAGCCCCCACTCACTTTCTTGTAAATACAGGCTTCTCCAAAAGTCTGTATAAAACCAAATGCTTTGATCACACTATCAAAGCGTTTATTCCAACTCCGAGATGCTTGCACCAGTCCATAAATGGATCGCTGGAGTTTGCACACTTTGTTAGCTCCCTTTGGATCGATAAAACCTTCCGGTTGCATCATATACAACTCTTCTTCCAGAAATCCATTCAGGAATGCAGTTTTGACATCCATTTGCCAAATTTCATAATCATAAAATGCGGCAATTGCTAACATGATTCTGACAGACTTAAGCATCGCTACGGGTGAGAAAGTCTCATCGTAGTCAACTCCTTGAACTTGTCGAAAACCTTTTGCGACAAGTCGAGCTTTGTAGACAGTAACATTACCATCAGCGTCAGTCTTCTTCTTAAAGATCAATTTATTCTCAATTGCTTGCCGATCATCGGGCAAGTCAACCAAAGTCCATACTTTGTTCTCATACATGGATCCCATCTCAGATTTCATGGCTTCAAGCCACTTTGCGGAATCTGGGCTCACCATCGCTTCTTCATAGTTCGTAGGTTCATCATGATCTAGTAGCATGACCTCCAGAACAGGATTACCGTACCACTCTGGTGCGGATCTTACTCTGGTTGATCTACGAGGTTCAGTAGTATCTTGATCTAAAGTTTCATGATCATCATCATTAGCTTCCTCTCTTATTGGTGTAGGTCTCGCAGAAACAGTTTTCTGTGATGTACTATTTCCCAATAAAGGAGTAGGTACAGTTACCTCATCAAGTTCTACCTTCCTCCCACTCACTTCTTTCGAGAGAAACTCCTTCTCAAGAAAGTTTCCGAATTTAGCAACAAAAGTCTTGCCTTCGGATCTGTGATAGAAGGTGTATCCAATAGTTTCCTTTGGATATCCTATGAAGACACATTTCTCCGATTTGGGTTCGAGCTTATCAGGTTGAAGCTTTTTCACATAAGCATCGCAGCCCCAAACTTTTATGAAACGACAACTTTGGTTTCTTGCCAAACCACAGTTCATAAGGCGTCGTCTCAACGGATTTTGATGGTGCCCTATTTAACGTGGATGCGGCCGTCTCTAAAGCATAACCCCAAAACGATAGCGGTGAATCAGTAAGAGACATCATAGATCGCACCATATCCAGTAAAGTACGATTACGACGTTCGGACACACCATTACGCTGTGGTGTTCCAGGTGGCGTGAGTTGCGAAACTATTCCACAATTTTTCAAATGTACACCAAACTCGTAACTCAAATATTCTCCTCCACGATCAGATCGTAGAAACCTTATTTCTTGTTACGATGATTTTCAACTTCACTCTGAAATTCTTTGAACTTTTCAAACGTTTCAGATTTGTGTTTCATTAAGTAGATATACCCATATCTACTTAAATCATCTGTGAAAGTGAGAAAATAACGATATCCGCCACGAGCTTCAATATTCATCGGACCACATACATCGGTATGTATGATTTCCAACAAATCTGTTTCTCTCTCCATAGTACCGGAGAACGGTGTTATAGTCATCTTGCCCATGAGGCATGGTTCGCAAGTACCAAGTGATTCATAATCAAGTGGTTCCAAAAGCCCATCAGTATGGAGTTTCTTCATGCGCTTTACACCGATATGACCTAAACGGCAGTGCCACAAATAAGTTGCACTATCATTATCAACTCTGCATCTTTTGGCTTCAACATTATGAATATGTGTATCACTACTATCGAGATTCATCAAAAATAGAACACTTTTCAAAGGTGCATGACCATAAAAGATATTACTCATATAAATAGAACAACCATTATTCTTTGATTTAAATGAATAACCGTCTTGCATCAAACAAGATCCAGATATAATGTTCATGCTCAACGCTGGCACCAAATAACAATTATTTAGGTCTAATATTAATCCCGAAGGTAGATGTAGAGGTAGCGTGCCGACCGCGATCACATCGACTTTGGAACCGTTTCCCACGCGCATCGTCACCTCGTCCTTTGCTAGTGTCCGCTTATTCTGTAGTCCCTGTTTCGAGTTGCAAATATTAGCAACAGAACCAGTATCAAATACCCAGGTGCTACTGCGAGCATTAGTAAGGTACACATCAATAACATGTATATCACATATACCTTTGTTCACCTTGCCATCCTTCTTATCCGCCAAATACTTGGGGCAGTTCCGCTTCCAGTGACCAGTCTGCTTGCAGTAGAAGCACTCAGTTTCAGGCTTAGGTCCAGACTTGGGTTTCTTCTCTTGAGCAGCAACTTGCTTGCCGTTCTTCTTGAAGTTTCCCTTCTTCTTCCCTTTGCCCTTTTTCTTGAAACTAGTGGTTTTGTTAACCATCAACACTTGATGCTCCTTCTTGATTTCTACATACGCAGCTTTCAGCATTGCGAAGAGCTCGGGAATAGTCTTGTTCATCCCTTGCATATTATAGTTCATCACAAAGCTCTTGTAGCTTGGTGGCAGTGATTGGAGAATTCTGTCAATGACGCAATCATCCGGAAGTGTAACTCCCAATTGAATCAAGTGATTATTATACCCAGACATTTTGAGTATATGCTCACTGACAGAACTGTTCTCCTCCATCTTGCAGCTATAGAACTTATTGGAGACTTCATATCTCTCAATCCGGGCATTTGCTTGAAATATTAACTTCAACTCGTGGAACATCTCATATGCTCCATGATGTTCAAAACGTCGTTGAAGTCCCGGTTCTAAGCCGTAAAGCATGCCACACTGAACTATTGAGTAGTCATCAGCTTTGCTCTGCCAGCCGTTCATAACTTCTGGTGTTGCTCTAGCAGCAGGCCTGGCACTCAGCGGTGCTTCCAGGACGTAATTCTTCTGTGCAGCAATGAGGATAATCCTCAAGTTACGGACCCAGTCCGTGTAATTGCTACCATCATCTTTCAACTTTGCTTTCTCAAGGAACGCATTAAAATTCAATGGAACAACAGCACGAGCCATCTATCTACAATCAACATAAATAAGCAAGATACTATCAGGTACTAAGTTCATGATAAGTTTAAGTTCAGTTAATCAAATTACTTCAGAACTTCCACTTAGATAGACATCCCTCTAATCTTCTAAGTGATCACGTGATCCAAATCAACTAAACCATAACCGATCATCACGTGAGATGGAGTAGTTTTCAATGGTGAACATCATTATGTTGATCATATCTACTATATGATTCACGCTCGACCTTTCGGTCTCCGTGTTCCGAGGCCATATCTGTATATGTTTGGCTCGTCAAGTATAACCTGAGTATTCCGCGTGTGCAACTGTTTTGCACCCGTTGTATTTGAATGTAGAGCCTATCACACCCGATCATCACGTGGTGTCTCAGCACGAAGAACTTTTGCAACGGTGCATACTCAGGGAGAACACTTCTTGATAATTTAGTGAGAGATCATCTTATAATGCTACCGTCAATCAAAGCAAGATAAGATGCATAAAAAGATAAACATCACATGCAATCAATATAAGTGATATGATATGGCCATCATCATCTTGTGCTTTGTGATCTCCATCTCCGAAGCACCGTCATGATCACCATCGTCACCGGCGTGACACCTTGATCTCCATCGTAGCATCGTTGTCGTCTCGCCAATCTTATGCTTCCACGACTATCACTACCGCTTAGTAATAAAGTAAAGCATTACATCACGATTGCATTGCATACAATAAAGCGACAACCATATGGCTCCTGCCGGTTGCCGATAACTCGGTTACAAAACATGATCATCTCATACAATAAAATCAGCATCATGCCTTGACCATATCACATCACAACATGCCCTACAAAAACAAGTTAGACATCCTCTACTTTGTTGTTGCAAGTTTTACGTGGCTGCTACGGGCTTAAGTAAGAACTTATCTCACCTACGCATCAAAACCACAACGATAGTTCGTCAAATAGACTCCGTTTTAACCTTCTCAAGGACCGGGCGTAGCCACACTTGGTTCAACTAAAGTTGGAGAGACAGTCTTCCGCAAGCCATCTATGTGCAAAGCACGTCGAGGGAACCGGTCTCGCGTACGAGTACGCGTAAGGTTGGTCCGGATCGTCTCGTCCAACAATACCGCCAAACCAAAGTATGACATGCTGGTAGGCAGTATGACTTGTATCGCCCACAACTCACTTGTGTTCTACTCGTGCAAATAACATCAAACCATAAAAACCTAGGCTCGGATGCCACTGTTGGGGAACGTAGCAATTTCAAAAAATTTCCTACGCACACGCAAGATCATGGTGATGCATAGCAACGAGGGGGAGAGTCTGATCTACATACCCTTGTAGATCGCAACGGAAGCATTGACACAACGCAGAGGAAGTAGTCGTACGTCTTCTTCCCGATCTGACCGATCCAAGCACCGTTACTCCGGCACCTCCGAGTTCTTAGCACACGTTCAGCTCGATGACGTTCCTCGGGCTCCGATCTAGCAAAGCGTCGAGGAAGAGTTCCGTCAGCACGACGGCGTGGTGACGATCTTGATGTTTCACCGACGCAGGGCTTCGCCTAAGCTCTACAACGTTATGACCGAGGTGGAATTTAGTGGCAGGGGGCACCGCACACAGCTAAGGGATGATCAACAATGATGAATTGTGTGTCAAGAGGTGCCCCCTGCCCCCGTATATAAAGGAGCAAGGGGGAGGGGTTCGGCCGGCCAAGGGAGAGGGGCGCAGGAGGAGTCCTACTCCCACCGGGAGTAGGACTCCCCCCAATCCTATTCCTAATAGGAATCCTCAAGGGGGAAAGAGAGAAGGGGTGGCCGGCCACCTTCCCTAGTCCTAATAGGACTAGGGAAAGGGGGGAGGTGCGCAGCCCTCTATGGCAGCCCCTTTCACTTTTCCACCAAGGCCCAATAGGCCCATTTGCCTCCCGGGGGGTTTCGGTAACCCTCCCGGTA